>NC_027755.1:37581274-37589694 GCF_000695525.1 Brassica oleracea var. oleracea
TGTAAAATAAAGGTTTGTGTAAAATTAGTTTGATAAGTAAGAGAGATAAATAGACGACCACATATTTTGGGTAGGAAATATTTTTGATTATTGATGTTAGCACAATATAGATAATAATATAAAGGGAATTGTGTGTTGATTGTTTCTTACGGATCAATGAGGAGACGGATAACGACTCGAGTTGTTTCTTTGGTAAGGTCAGAGCC
Source organism: Brassica oleracea var. oleracea (assembly GCF_000695525.1). Taxonomy (NCBI): domain Eukaryota; kingdom Viridiplantae; phylum Streptophyta; class Magnoliopsida; order Brassicales; family Brassicaceae; genus Brassica; species Brassica oleracea. The sequence continues at coordinate 37,581,481 of NC_027755.1, forward strand.
CTGGATAGAACAGATTTGCCTAACCACATCTGCGAGTTTAAATATCAGTTATGATATCGAAACATAATATAAACTCAGATGCAATATGATAATATACTTGGGAGTTCTAGGTTTGTGTTCGCAATCACTTGCAAATTGTTGAACCGTCTAATTATGACTGGAGATTGATCTCAGGAGCACTCATGATGACTTCATCAATAATAGTTGGTGAGATGAAACAAATGAAGAATGGATGGTCAGTTATCTTGTACATACTTGAGCACCTAGCAAACTCAAATCGATCGACTTTCACAATGAAACCAGATTTCATAGATTGCATGTAATGATTAGCACGTCCGACGGGAATAAACCCATGAATCACGGAATCTGCAAATAATATTATTCAACAAAAAATCAGAAAATTAATTAAAAACAATTATATTAAATAAGTGTGATAAATCAAAGATTAACTTACCTTTTCATCAAGGAAGAGAACCGTGATTCCCATAAACTCACTGTCTTTCTTGAACTTCAGGGAATCCCAGAAGCGAGGAGGTTTGAGACTATGCTCTGACTGCTACGACCAAGACGGAGAGACTCGAAGGTTAAGTGACGGATGCCTGGAACGCCGGTTTGAGGAACTGGAAAGGCAGAGAGAGACATGTTTTAGAAGATGGTTAAAACTAAGAGGAATCAATGAGTTTTGTGGAGATGCAGATTGGGTTCATCAAAGATGAGAATCATATATATAGGGTTTACAGAAGGGTTACAAATCAAGAACATTTATGATTAAGCGATTTAAGATGGGGAGATGAAGAGTTCACTGGTGAAAAATAGATTACGAACATACACACGGCGCAACTCTGTAACTCAGACTTGTATGAGACAATGATGAAAAGAACTCTAACTCATGTTAAACGAAGACAATTTACAATATGGAAAAACTATAATTGTTGTTTTTTTCATTAAAAATGAAACTCATTTAAAAATGAAACTCATAATACACTTGTAGGCCCGACCCACAAAGAAAACCGAAGAAGCAAGAGTTTCCGACCTTCATAAATATATATTAGTTTCGGCCATCAATGTACAAAGTATCCTTTAGTTTAGTGGTATAAATGTTGGTGTTTAAATCTCAATAACCCGGGTTCGAGCGATAGACTTGACAGTTTTTCACACTTTTTAAAAGTTGGATCTACAAAACGCTGACGTGGCGCGCTGAGGAGAGAGCAAAAACTCAATCATTATAATATAGATTATCTATCTACTAATATATAAACAAAATAAAATTATCATTATGCAACGTTGTTTTGGTTTGGATGATTAATTTTATCATTTTATTTTACATATTTATTTATTTTCCACATAACGAATTGGAACCTATATATGGTCATCATTATGCTAAGGACGACTCCATCAGCATTCTCCTATCCAGTCAACACGCTGTTACCGATTACCGATTACCGATTACCGATTACCGATTACCGATTACCGATAGACATAGAAACAAGTGGCTGGTGAACATACGGTCCACGTTTTATACCGATAGAGACAAACGATGGCCTATCAGATTATTGATACACTTACTTCGCTTTTGTGTGCGTAATTAATTTAACTCGTCTACTTTAAATTTCATCACGTCTTTTGACATAACATTCTTTGGGGACGATTGGTGAAGGTGGTGAGTGTTTTAGAGAGCTTCAATTCTCTCTACAGCAATAAAATTAAATAAAATCAAAACAATTAAATTTTGGTTGACTTTTTAAAATTTTACAGTCAAATCTAATTTTTATTTTATTTCATGGTTTTGGAAAGCAATTTCTCTAAAGCATTATTATTCATCTTCCCAATAAAAATTTTTCTTTTTTATAATAATACATTTTTGATATATATACAATATATACTCCATTAAACTATTAAAATTTCTATATAACATAGGTAAATCTCTCTAAGTATACATAAATATGGTATATAAATACAAATCAATCTATAATATTATTTGTGAAATGACTTTTTATTTCTTAGGTCTCACGTTAAAAGTTAGAGCGGTTAATGTCATTGATACCCTTAATAAATTATTATATTTATTTATTATTTAGTTGATCATGAATTAATTATAATAAAAATTATAAAAGGAAAAAATAAAATAAAAATTGTCAGGAAAAAGAAGAAATACATATGATAACAATGTTTTGTTTGATATTACCAAATGGTGTTTGATATTATCTAATGATGACCATCACCTATTTTTTTTATAAAAAATAAATTGAAATAGTAAGATAAGTCTGTGTGATATAACTTTTCCGATTAAGGGCATGACTGGTTTCTCCGGTACCATCCGTAAACGTAACTTTTACGGTTTGTAGTAGTTGTTAGCGTTTTTCAACAATCATTTAAACCGCTCTAAACTGCTTTAAACTGATTTGAACCTCTTAAATTCAAAAGCTGGTTTCAACTAGCGTTTGCGGTTGCGGGAGGGTAAATTTTTTTTTTCTAAAACAATATAAATACAAAAATAAAAACAAAAATTTCAAATTGAAATAAAAAAAAACTAAAATATATCTATTATATTTTAATTTATATTATAAATATAATTTTATAAACATAATTTTTATATTTATTATAATATTATGATGTTTGATATTTTATAATTATATAAATTGTAAATATTGTTAATTTATCATTTAATCGCTATTGTATTTGGTGGTTAACCAGTCATAAGTATCCTGAAAACGCACCAATTTCTAACGGCAGTACCAGTCGTAAAAATCTCTTAGAACCGTTTAAAACCGTAACCACCTGCATCCGCAAACTCCCGCAACCGCTGCGCTTATACCAGTCATGCCCTAAATAAAAGAAGGGAAATTATCACAAATACCAATTTTCATGCTTACATTAATCACTTTACCCTCAATTTTAATGAAAAGTAAAGACGCTTATACCCCTAGTGTTAACTAATCTTGACTTAGGTTTACAGTTGAGGGGTGAGGTAAGGTTTTTGGAACGTGAAATTTAGGATTCTAATAAATATATAAATAATTACTTAAAAATATAAAAAAAATTAAAAAAACATTTTCAAACATAATTTTTGATTTTCAAAAAGAAATTCGAAAAAATAAAAAGAAAAATTCGAAAAAAATTCGAATTTGAAAAAGTATAATTCGAAAACATTAAAAATATATTTTTTAATTTAAATAATGATTTAATATTTATATAGATAACAAAGTTATAAGAGTCTTTTGCCACTTAATGAAGAATGTATTTTTGAAAATGTCCATTTAGTGGTGGTAAAGATGAAAAATGGTACCATGAAAGTGGTAAACATAAAATTTCTCCATAAAAAAATAGTATTATTATCTCAATTTTCTTCTCTTTTAAGTTTTTTTCTAAGTTATTTTTAACCTTTATTTTTTATTTATATTTATTTTACTTACTTTTTATTTTGGATTTTAAGTTTTTGAACTTTTTGGAGTTTTATACATATTGGTGGTTTAGAAATTTTTTTTGAAGAGGTAATGAGGGTTAAAAGACAAAGGTTTACTATTTTACTCTATTTTATTGCATGTTTGATATGTGATTATTTTCATAATTTCAGAAATAAAACGGAAAAGGAAAAAAAGAGTTGGGGAACATATAAATTATTAAGAACATAAAAATAATTAATTATGATGATGATCTATGTATTTATAGTGTAAGTATTCGTAAAATTATAATATTCGTATGGACGAAACACTTAGTTTCACATACATATAATAAAAATTTGCATATGTTAACTATACATATAATAATCCTCGAAATATTGTAGATCAAAATGAGACACCATTTAGTGTGTGTGTATATATATATATCTTGAAGTTACATAAACTGATTTTTCTCAAACTGACAAGTTTTTTTTTTTTCATACATAACTCCAAAACTTAGGACTATTAACGACGAATCCGAAAGCCGCGGAAATTATGAGAGTATTAATTTAAAGTCACATCTCTAAAAACATTTTTATTGAAAATTTCACAATTTTAATTCTACCATAAATTTGATGTCATTTTTCAAATTTACCATTATTAAATGACTATTTTAACAAATACCCTAAATTTATAATAAAATAACACTAACCTATTTTTTTTTCGAAAATTGCCACAAATACTACATTCATAGTACCATTTTTCATGTTACACTAACTATTTTTATCCTCATTTTTAGTGAAATAGACTTAGGGTTTAAAGTTGAGAGGTGAGATAAGGTTTTTAGAATGTGAAATATAAGATTCTAATAAATATATAAATAAATACTTAAAAAATATTAAAAATTTAAAAAATAGTTTCAAACATAAATTTTGATTTTCAAATAGAAATTTTGAAAAACAAAATAAAAAAAATCCGAAAAAATTATAAAAAAATTTGAATTTGAAAAAGTATAATTCGAAAACATAAAAAAAAAATTATTTTTTATTTAAATAATTATTCATCATATATATAGAGAACGTGTGTATAAGAGTCTTTTGCCACTTAATGAAAAATATATTTTTGAAAACGTCCCTTTAGTAGTGGTAAAGATGAATAATGGTACCATGAAAGTGGTAAACATGAAATTCCCCTAATATTTTTTAAATATTTATAAAACATTTATTAACCCAACTCCAACTCTTTAATACTAAACCCTAAATATTTATAAAAAAATTAAAGTCTAAACTCAAATGTTAGTATATTTTTTAATTGGTGGTGTTTTTGGAAAGTAGTACTTAACTTGTAGTATTTTTAACAATTTCTATTTTTTAAATAAAAATATAACTTAATATTATTTAGTGTTGGTTTATGTATCTCAAATTCAGAAAGCTATACTAAATATTTAATACTATTTAATTACTTTTTATTGTATTAATTGTTTAGAATCCATGTGAGAGATTTTCGTTGAAGATTGTCTAAGATTTTAAAGAGTGATTAAAATTAAAACTTTAAAATATAGTTTTATCATGCGGAGAAGCTTCAGACGTAGTCACATAGAGAAGGCGATGTGTATGTACCCTTTTTTTTTTCTTTTTTTTTAACTCAAGGGTATCCCGAGCCTATGGAAGGACCCAGACTAATCTGTAAGGGAAGATACAGTTCACGGATAGACCCTCTCTCCGGATATGCAAATGGGTCCTAAAGCATAGGCCCATATCCGTGTAGAGTGTCCAGAAACATCATGAAATAGTTCCCTCTAGCAGGATTCGAACTCGCAACCTGGATATAGGAAGGAGCCCGTCTTTACCATGGGGTCAAGATGCTCCGACCCCTTTTGTATTCTTACCATTTTGTTTTCGTAGAACTGAAAAAAATATCAACCCCGTATTTGATGAGAAAAAGAATGCAACCTATAAATATCATCACTATTAGCCTAGGCATCATACAATAACGGAGCGAAGAATTAACAGAACGATAGAGCGATGGGTAGAGTGATGGAAGTAAAAGGCAAACCTCAAGCTGACGGTGAATGGTCCACCGGTTTCTGCGGTTGCTGCTCGGATTGCTCCAGCTGTAAACTATTCTTTCCAATTTTCAATAAATATGAAATCCTGTAAATAATTGCATACTTAAAATTCAGCACACTATATATACACGATCCATATATTGTATCTTATATAGATTTATAAGTTATTATACTGTATACATGTTTATCACAATTTTGGATTACAAATCTATCATTTTGAGAAAATTGATTATCTTCTGAAAATAATAATCGAATTTAGGATTAATTGTTGCAGGTTGTTTGACATGTTGGTGTCCTTGCATTACCGTTGGCCGAATCGCAGAGATAGTAGACCAGGGTTCCTCTTGTAAGTTTCTAGTCTTATCGACAAAACCGCAATCGTTTTTTGTTTTTTTTATTAATCAAAAACAAAAATCAGTTTATTTAACAGAAAATAAATTTCAGCATGCTGTGCGACTGGTGCGGTGTACATGCTATCGATGTATACAGTCTTTGGAAGTGCCTGCATCTCGTGCAAATACCGAACTAAAATGAGAAAACAATACAATCTCAAGGGTAGCGAATGTGGAGATTATCTCAAACATTTCTTCTGTGAACTTTGTGCCTTAACTCAAACCTATCGCGAGCTCACCAAGCGCGGTTTTGATGTACCCCTCGGTATTATTTTATTTTGTTTATCAATCTTTATAATAACTTATATGCTACTATTTCGCTTTGTTGAACCAAAATCAGTCTGTTTTAATATAAACAACTAACTTGTTAGGGTGGGACGGAAACGTTGCACGTCACAATGCCGGCGTTGCAATGGGTGCCCCGGTTGTGGAGGGCGGCATGAGGAGATGAATTGTATTTGCAGAACTTTTATATTTTGTTTTCCTCTCTGAATTTTCTTTTCATGATATTGATGTCTTCAAAACAAATGTGGTTATTCTGTTTGTGTTTTTTTTTTCTCCTTTCACTCTTGTGTTTGTACGGATTTGTAAAAGTTTATATAGTATGTGTCATGTGTGTGTATAACTGTGGATATATAAAGGTTTTATTTAATAATTCTTCATGCATTTATTTGTTAGAAAATGAATACTACTAATTAAGGAAAAATATTTGTAGTTAAATAGTTTTATTTCTTGGTATAAATACTGAATGAATCTATTTAATTATTGGTCACTAGGTGTTTTCCTGCACCATGTGCAGTAAATAATTTTTTTAATCTAATTTATAATTAAAAATAAAATTATTAAATATTATAGATTTTACTATTTTCTTATTAATATTTAATACAGATTTGATATATGTTAAATCAATTTGTATAAAACTAATAAAATGTTATAAAATTGTATAATTATCAAAAATTTAGCCTAAACAATATTTATAATATTTTTAGATATATAAAAAACTAATGATCTTACGATTAGATATATTTTTTAAAAAATTGTAGAAATTTTTGAAAGTTTTGGTAATACAAATTGTATAATTATACAAAAGTAATAATATTTCAAAATTTGAAATGGTATATATGAATATATTTATTTTATAGATGATGTATGGACTATTACCATATTTTTAAAAAGTTTACAAAAAATAAATATCAATATTAAATGTAATATATGAATTATTATCATATTCTAATAAATTTGTTAAAAATATAAATCAATATATTAAATAAAATTATCCATGTCATATTTTTTCGGAAGCCATGTCATCAATTTCAGTAGCCATGTCATATTTGTTTTGTGAAATTGATTGTAGAGAAGACATGTGGCAAAATCACTTTTCAAATATAGTCAAGGTGATTGCATTAAGTTTCAGAAAGTATATTGGTCATTGCAAAATTTAACACGACACAATTGGTGTAACTTTGGCGATAAAAAGAAGATCATTTAGGACAGAATGAATGTTTTCTGAATTTATTGACCATCTGAATAATACATCGACCAGTAAACTTCAATATACAGTAGTCTATAGTTCGAAATTTTAATAATTTATATCATATATATTTTGTCTTGTTAGAACAGTAGCTACTATTTTGCAAAAGGACTGGTGGAGTAATAAGTATCATTCTTAATTTTTTTTTTTCAAAATAAATGTCATTCTACAATTCTAATGCAATTTTATACATTAATTTTTTTTTTACTCTTTTGATTAACCAATAAATTTTTATTTAAACCATTTTTATTTAATTAATCATGTATTAAATTAATAATGGTATATTAGATTATTGTATAATTTTTTTTTAATCTCCGTGACATTTAATACGAAAAAGGGGAAGTATTAAGTAATGGCGGTGGGTAATTTCAAGGAAACTCAAAGACTAAGAAGCTTCCTTAATTTTTCGCCAAAAAATAATAGAGGTTCTGCCGAGTTAAAAGATAACTAGACCCTGATCCGCGCGTGCGGGTATAAATTTTCAGTTTTTAATAATTTATTTTATTAAATGATGTATTTGTAATATTCGTTCATATTATATTCATTAAGTAAATATTTTTTTTTGCATCTTAAACTATCTATTTTTTTACGAATGTCTGATATCATATAAAAAAATGAGTATAGAGTTAATTAGATAATTTTAAAAACATAAATTTTTCTTTCGTGTGCGATATCATATAAATAATGATCCGCCCAGTTAACAAAAATCATGATTATTTTATGTGTAATTTTTTTTTATTTTGACAATTTCCTTAAAACTATATTAAATTTTGCATATTTTAATTAGAATATTTTGAATATCTTTACCTTTTTATTTGAAATGCAACTCAATATTTTTTTAAC
>NC_027755.1:37590077-37599576 GCF_000695525.1 Brassica oleracea var. oleracea
ATGTTATATATTAGTGCTGCATGTTTTAGGTAACATTTTAATGATGCACATTTTTAAAAATCTCAATTATTAAAATTATGCACGTAAGGATAACTCATGAGTTTTTTTGGTTGATTAAATGACATTATGTCCAAATTTATTTAAGGATATTTCATTAAGGTAACTGAAAAAGACAAACAATAAAATAGGAAGTTTAAATTCATTTAAGCATATTTCGTTAATGTAACTGAAAAGACAAATAATAAATTAGACAGTTTTATTCGTTTTATGATATTTCATAAATGCAACTGAAAAAGACAAGAAAAAAAAAGGAAATTTAATTAATAAAATAAGAACATTTTTAAATGGGTACTTCTCTTTTAATAATATAGATGGACGTTAATGTTCTTAACTTCTTATAAATACAAGCATCATCATTCGTTTCTGATCAAAGACCTTAAACATATTCTTCTGTTTTAAAAAATAGTTTCTTCCCTCTCTCTCTGTCGCGATGGAAGCTGAACACCTTCATGGCAAACCTCAAGCTGAAGGAGAATGGTCTACCGGTTTCTGTGATTGCTTCTCCGACTGCAAAAACTGTAATAAAATAACTCCGGTTTTGTTTATTAAATTTTCTAGCTTTTCAATTATATATACATATAAAAAGATAATAAATAGATAATGTTATGGTTGTTTATCAGGCCAGTTTTCAAAAAAAAAAATGTTATGGTTGTTAACAATCTACAGTTTAGCACCTGATACTCTGTTAAGCGAAAAAATGACCAACAAAACTTAATTATTACTAATCTTGCAAAAATGAATGAACAGGTTGTATCACATGCTGGTGTCCATGTATTACATTTGGCCAAGTCGCTGAGATTGTAGATCAAGGATCAACCAGTAAGTTTAACTACTTAAGTCTTAAACCATATAACAAGAGAAATATACATAATATTGTCATATATAAAGAAAGGCAGCAAGCAATAGGGGATAAAAAAATTGTGGTTTTGAAAATCTCAGCGTGTGGCACGGCTGGAGCACTATACGCGTTAATAAACGCAGTAACGGGTTGCGCATGTATCTACTCGTGTTTCTATCGTGGAAAGATGAGAGCTCAATACAATATCGAAGGCAGTGATTGTGGAGACTGCCTAAAACATTTCTTCTGCGAGCTCTGTGCTCTGACCCAACAATACCGTGAACTCAAGAACCGCGGTTTCAATATGGATCTTGGTACATTGATTTCTCTTATGCATATTTTTTGTAATCTCAAAATATATATTCGCATTCCTTAAAATCGTGTTTGGTATTTTAGGATGGGCGGGGAACGTACAGAGGCAGCAGAACCAAGGCGCCGCGATGGGTGCTCCTGTCTTTCAAGGTGGCATGAACCGTTAAGACTAATTCTTTAATGTAATTTATTCAGTTTTATAATAAACGAGGTTTAGTCCTCTGTGTGTTTCTGTAATATGCTTGTGAATTATGAAATGAAAGTGATTATATATTTGTGTAATATTCGGTCAAAGATATGACATTTGGACAAGTCAACTTTCATCATATTATATACACATACGTATTTGACTTGGTTTGGTCGAGACTGTAAATGTGAGACTGACTCGTCTACTGTTGTCAAAAATAAATTGTCTACTTCAAATATTCCAATAATTTGTTTTATTTGATGTCAGAGTTCATTTGTTTAGGCCATTTTAACGCAAGATCTAATGGGTTTTTTAAAGAGCGGACTCCGCACTTTTCATAAAAACCGGCTTCAGATGTCGCGAAATAAGAAACGGGTTTGGTCCGTTTGTTACACTATTTCACGGGCCCCACGACACGTGGCGGCCCGCGATTGGTTCCGTTTTTAATTTTTTTTATCAGATAAAACAAAAAAAAAAATAAAAAATTAGAAACCCAAACGGGTTTTACCCGATAATCATGCTCTTACATCCCACCTTTTTCCTGGACCCAGTTGGCGTTGATATGCAGACATACAACTATTTCTTCTTCAACACTATGGGTGCGATTGGTAATATTCCAGAATAATAAGGTAGAAATGATGAACATCAATATCGAAAAGGAAAATAAAAACTACGTAAAAGAAAGTAAAGTGAATTAAAAACTCCAAAAAGATAAGCAAAAGTTCTACTTTCAAATAACAAAGTAAGAACCCGCACATGGATTAGCTAATTATACGTTTTTTTTACCATTTGGTTTGCATTATTTTGAGTCTGCTTCAGAGCCTGTTGCTTATGTTTTGTTGGAGGATTTTAATGTGGTGTCCAGAACTCGGCAAATTTGCTTGTAGTTGGTGTTTTTTTATTTAAATAAAAAACAGGAAACTCAGGTCTACTGCATCCTACCAAAAAAAAATAACAAAGGAAGAACCTGCGGACTAAAATAAAATATTTTTTCTTTCTCTTCCAGAGTGATTAGTATAAAATAAAGTAATTAAGAGTAAAATACTGTCGTCTCAATTCAACTAAACAACCACACCACGCGTTTTCAGAGGTCAGACAATTTAACGTCCAAGAATAGGGGTGAACATTTTGGTTTTTACTTCTTTCAGGATTTGGTTTAAGTGGTTTGGTTTCATTTAGTGATTTAAACATATTGTCTCAAAAAACATATTGTTCTCAAATATGTTTTGTGTGACGTTCAGAATCAGTCATACATCTATTTTTTTCCCTCTTGAAAGTTAATGAAAACACTGTTTTATATTTCTAAAGAAAACACTGTTACAAATGTGTCATCGTCGTCCATTAAAAATAAATAAAAGAGAATTTGCGGCGAATAACTATAGATAAGAATTTTATTAAGCAAATGGCTACGCAACTGTTCATTTTTTATTAATACCAATAATAACTCTATTCAGACTCGACAAACCTGTGCGCATAGACTGACAATCTGACATAGTTTTAACCATCTCTCTTCTCTCTTCGTAGAACTAAGCATATACCTCTTATTCTTTATCTTTCTCTATTCTTCTTGTTTGGTCGAAGAAAGTCCTATTTTTTCTAAATCAAGAACTATTTTTTCTTGACAAAAAATCTCACACAAGGCTCAAAATCATAATTCTTTCAATCGGCCCTGAAACTTTCTCCATTTTTTTGGTAATAATCCAATCTCTCTCTTGTTTTTGATTTTTTTGTTGTTGATCCCTCTTTTAGAAATCGGGAGAATCTCTGCAATAATCTCGTGTTGCAGCACAATCCGCCCAGTTGATCTTGATCTCGTGTGCACTGGTAAGTCAAACATAGAAAAACAGATCTTGGTGGTACATAGAAAAACAGATCTTGGTGGTACAGCACTGGTAAGTCAAACAGAGGATCTATTTCTCTCATTATCCTTATTCTTCTTGTTATAGGGAACCATATCAAACATCCACTGACTCTGTTTGTTTCTCTTGAACAGGTTGGCTTACAAAATTAATAATTGACTGTGCTTGTGCGGAGAAGATGAACGGAAGTTGCGTCTTTCTAGCAGCTCAGTCTCTGTGGTAATAATTCAATCCTCTCATGTTCTTGATTCATTTTTTATTAGATCTCTCTTTCTTGAAAGGTTTTTGTTGGTTTCTGGAAAGTCATATGCTTTTTTTTTTAAATTTCTGGAAAGTCATAAACTTGTTTTGTCTGATCTGATAATGTATGGTGTGATCGATGATCAAGGGAACGAGAAGCAACATTCAATTCCTTATGGTTCCTATAAAAATACACTATTCATAAGGAATTAATTTTCCTTTCTATTCTTTATAATTCTTTTTTGTAGATAATAACAAAGCAAAATTATTTTTTATTATTTTTGAAAAAAAACAATCATTTTCACTCATTCTTTTAGTTTTATTCCTCGTCATTCCTTTAAGTTTATTTTATTTTGATTGTTTTGTGTGTAGTCTCTTTGTAACGCGTGTGAGATCAGAAACATGAAGATATGAGGATGAGAAGATCAGAAGCACTTGAAGAAATCAAATCATGGGGGACGGCGATGGCCCCTGGCGACTCTTATAATTTTTGTGGATTAGCCACCGTCTACAAAGATGAGATCTAGAAACCACTAAGCATACACTGATAATCGGATACATAATAGATAGACAATCAAGATTGAAACGGTAATAACCGGAAAATGATTTTATATATGTAATATGAATGTGTATTATAACCGTATTAAAAATTCCAAGTTGATTTATTATAAGAGTTGGCGTAATATGTACGTGTGAATCATAATCATATATTACATTCGGATTCATATATAAATATCTGATTAACAATATCATCATCCGTATATTATTTGACATTCCCAATCAAATGTACAAGGGAATTCGGTAGCTCAGATGGTGTATGCTTCAGTTACGAGCTACATAGGCTCAAGTTCTACGCCTTTGCGATGCATTTATAGGTTTTTTGTTTATAACACATGAGTTTTAACCGGATATTAAATAAATAAACAGAAGAAAATTTCTATTAATTATCTTCAAAGATAAAGAACAATACTTAGGTTCTAAGGCATGGGTTTCGAGTTTAAATTTAGGATCTAGGGTCTGGGTTTAGGATTTGAATTTTGGGTTTAGATTTAAGGTTTAGATTTAGGGTTTAGAATTTGGGTTTAGACTTTAGGTGCTAAACAACAAATTGTCTATAAATCCTTTATTTTGGATGCACCGATATATAATTTCAATTGATGCTCGTTATTAATTCAATAAACCAGATATACAGTTTTATTTATTTTATTCATATTCTATCAATATAATTCGTAATTGTGTTAGACCAAATGTTGAATGCAATTTTGAGTCACACTTAATTTACAATTGATAAAGTTAATACATTCATCTTTTTCTTCCAATAGATAATATTACTTAAAAATGGATATTAAAATCGATATTCGGTTACTGAAATAAATAATATATTCAAAATTTAATGTTATAGATGACAATTAAAAAAGATATTTAAAAATTTTAACACATAATCTAAAATCGGTTTGGGTTTAAGGTTTACAGTTTGAGTTTAGGGTCTAGGTTTTGGGTTTAGGATTAGGGTCTAGGTACTTTGATTGGTCTTAAATTGGTCTTAAAATGTAAGGTGAATTTGTCTTAGAAGGTGGAGTGAATTTAAAGGTTCACCTGAGAAGGTGAACCTAATTTTTTTCATATTAAAAATGAAATCCGGTTACACAACATATGGTTATTATATTATATAACCATCATGGGGGTTTAACGTTTCATATTTTGTCTTTTTCAGATACTATGCATGAAAACCGGTCATAACCATTCTCAATGTTTGTATGTGGACCCTAAATTAGACTTAAGTTACATTTCTGTCATTTTTCAGGCATCTAAATCACAACTTCATACATCCTTGTCATCTCACAACCTACATGGATGATGATTATTCCCATGTTTTTATTCTATCTGATATTAAAAACGGTTATCCACTTCATAGGGTGAACCTTTAAATTCACCTTACCATTTAGGATCAATCAAAGTGGCACATAAATTATTAAATAAAAAATATTAAATTTAAAAAAATAACCGAAAAAAAATAACATCAATTTTAACGACGCTAACGACGCCAGCTAAACCCTAAATCCAAAATCTTAAATCCAAAATCTTAAATCTTAAATCATAGACCCTAAATCCTAAATCCAAACTCTAGAACCTAAACCCAAACCTTATATCCTAAACCCAAATTCTAGTCCCTAAACCTAAATCATATACCCTAAACCCAAATCCTAGGCCATAAATCCAAACCGCAAACCTTAAACCTAAACCGTGTACACTAAACTCAAATCCTAGATCCTAAACCCAAACCGTAAACCCTACACCTAAACCTTAAACCTAGACGCTATAGGGTTTGGGTTTAGGGTTTACGGTTTGGGTTTACGGTCTAGGATTTGGGTTTAAGGTATTGTGTTTGGGTTTAGGGTCTAGGATTTGGGTTTAGGGTATAGATTTGAATTTAGAGTTTACGGTTTGGGTTTAGAGACTGACGACCCGTACGAGAGACCACACACACCATTTGTGTATAAAAGACGAAATGGAGTAACAAAATTGAAAGTATTACTAACAATTAGTAACTAAATAAAAAGAGAATTATTGGGGAATATTTTTTTTTGGAATAAAAAATGGAGTAATACGTTGGAGTAAAATCCAATTCTATTTTGGAATTACACCATTTTAGAGTAAAAAATAGAGTAATACATCGGAGATACTCTTACATATATACGGTAGATCTCACTGATTTCAAGTTTTGCCATTCTTGAATCTTTGTATGTATTTAGGAATGTCAAACAGGTTGATCCGTCCCGTCCCGTCCCGTACCGCAGCGGGTCACGGCGGGTCAGGCCCGCGCGGGCTGCGGTCCTCAAAATGGCTGACCAAACCCGTACCGCAAAACATGTAGGCCTTTGCGGATCGGCCCGCAGGACATAAAATTACAAACAGACATATGGCTCCTGGACGCTTCAAGAGATGATTCAGGACGCTTTATCAGTTTCATGACGCATCAGTAAGTGATTTTAGTCGAGGATTGAACTGGATAAGGCAATACCCTTGTTAGTTGAAGATTTTAGTTGGATCAAAACATTAGTTTATTTACTTTTGTTAGACTCCAAACATTTTTAAAATAAACAATACTTTAGTTGTTGAATCCAAATATTATAACTCATAAGTTCATAACAAATGCTTTAGTTTTCTGAATCCAAAATTAAATAAAACCAACACCAAATCAAAGATGCGAATCCCAAAAATAGATAAAACAAACACCAATCACACTTCTTGTTCTTCATCTTTATCACCAACAAGAGACAAAAAGATGAAAATTTCTCTTCTTCACCATCAACTTCATCTTCTGCAAATAAGAATAATAGAAGTCAGTTAAAGATATATTGAAACCTATAACTTCAAAATGTATGATAATGTGAACAAATACATATAGGCAAAACTATGAAGAACCCATGGCGGGAACAAGATCTTCTTCTTCGGGGAAAGTGAAGGACCCTAAGATCGGTTCACTCGAATGGATCAGATTTGCATATGAACTCCGGATGGAGAACTGAATGGATTGAAGGGTCGCACGAAGGTTAGCGGAAAGGCCTTCGATATTCCCGACTCCAAATGGTGCTTGATATGACTCACAAGACCACCAAATGAAGGATCTCTCGTCGTTGCTTGATATGACTCAAGAGACTTAGGGCTGCGGGTCTTCAAAATCCCGCAGGTTAAGCCCATCCCGCTTTCGACCCATCCCACTTTCGACCGTCCCGCTTTGAACCCGGCCCGCTTTGAACCCGTCCCGTGAGGCCCGCAATTTTGCGGGCTTACCAAATGGAAGCCCAATCCTGCCCCGCAGCAAGCCTTTACGGGACAGGCTCGCGGTCCAGGTCCTTGATTGCCATCCCTATATGTATTATGTATATCTACTAATATATAAACAAACTAAGACTATCATTATGCAACGTAGTCTTGGTTTGGATGATTAATTTCATCATTTTATTTAACACTAGGGTCGGCCCGCCCTACGGGCAGGATATGCCTTACTTGTGATCTAGGTTATTATTTTTTTTAATGATTTTGTGATTTATTTTTTAGGTTTTCATTTGCAAGAAATGTGTATGGTAATGATTTTTCGTCTTTTAAAAAGTTTTAGGTGAGAGATTTATATGTGATAAAATATATTTTGCTTGTTTACAATAGTTGTTTCTGTCTTCCAAAAAAAATTAACTTTACGATACTATATGTTAGTTAAATTTTATCTACTTAATTAAGTTATTTGATATATAATGTGTGTTGAATTTGATGATAGTATATAAATATCTTTTATTTGTAGTTCAATGAAAACATCAGAGTAGTGAAATTAAAAAAAAAAAGATGAATTCATTTTTTTTAAAGATGATTTGTTTATGTTTATACAAAAGTTATGTTATTACTATTTTATCGAATTAAGTTATATTTTACATATGTCCAATTCAAGATCAGTAAAATTTATCAATTATTGTGTCTATTCATTTGCTGATTATTAATTTATAGACTTTCTACTATATATATTATTTATTTTTCATTATTTTGTGTCGATATAATGAATCTCCATGTTATCAGTTAAATATTTTTATTGTCAAACATTATTGACTAAAGGAAGAACATCACTATAACTGATTGTACAATTTCTTAACAAACTACATTTGAAACTGAAGCGAACGTATAATGGAGTACGAACCAAAACCAAATTGTTTCGTGTTAAGAGCATCTCCATCTCTCTAATTCTATCAATTGTCAATACAAATAGTACATTTGTATAATGGAGATCTCCTATTTTTATAATGGTTATGTAATATTTACATGGACTCATCATATTCCATGCGCGAGAAGTTTCTCTATTATATTTTGCTTAACATTTGTTTTTAGTTTAAATTATTTTATTCTAATTAATTTATGGAATGTTATTTTATAATTTCTTTTTAAATATTTATCATTCTTTTTTGTTGAACTCGTTTACTGTAAAAGACACAAAGTTAGTTTCGTTAAGTGACTAAATTTTCTGATATAATTATTGTGATTATCAATGAAAACGTGTCTATATTTATTATGTTTATATATATATATATATATATATATATATAAACATAATAAATATAACATGGTGATTGAGTTTAACCGCCATGAATTACCTACTTTTTTTTACAGTAACTAAAAGAAAGTAGGTAATTCATCGATAGCATGAAAACCTAATATCAATTGTTACTACTTAAAAATAGAGATATTTATTTGAATTTTGTATATGCTATTATATTTGGACACCAAACAAAACCATGTTATCTGAATAACTAATTATAATTTTTAATATAACATTTATTGATTAATTTTCGGTATAAGAATTTACATTGACTTTATTTTATAAGTTATTTCTTATAGTAACAATTTTACTATATTTTCTTATTGAATTTAATAAGTTATATTTTAAATTTGTTACAATTTTTTTTTTTAATTTAATAATTCTTTTTGCTCTAGTTTATTTTTCTATTGAGAGTTCTTTGGTGATGTAATTAACATGAGCTCATCATATACCTATAGTTCAAATAGAAAGTCTATATAAGTTTGCTGCAGTAGTAAATATTCCACGGCTGTTTAGAGCCGAATAAAAAACTTATAAAAGCTTACATTATAGGGACAATGTCTTGTATACAATCTTCATCAATGCAAAAAAGGATACACATATTGGCCTAATCTCCTATATATTAATTGAGAAGCATTTAAAAAATTAGAACCTTAATTTTGTATTAATTAAAAAAACTTCAAATCCTAGGTGGCACTCTAAATGCCTTCTAAATTTCATTTCAAAGAATTCTAGAGCATCTAATATAAAGTATAGTTTAATCTAATGGTGTCACTTTATTTCATAAGTATATAACACTAGAGAAAAACATTATATTAACCTAAAATATAGGAAGTGTGTATTCTTTCCTTAAATAAAAGCTACGGAATTACCTAATATGATTTACATATATATGGCAATTAATGATTATGAATAATAAA
>NC_027755.1:37600300-37600529 GCF_000695525.1 Brassica oleracea var. oleracea
ATTTTTTCTTATATGTTATATTTTGAATTTTTTAAAATGACTTTAAATTACAAAAATGAGGAAAAACCTTATATGTTATATTTTTTTAAGCGACTTTAAAATACAAAAATGAAGACACCTTATATGTTATATTTTTCTTATATGATAGATTTTTTCTTATATGTTATATTTTAAATTTTTTAAAACAACTTTAAATTACAAAAATGTAAGTTTTTCTTAAGTATACGAC
>NC_027755.1:37600649-37620838 GCF_000695525.1 Brassica oleracea var. oleracea
GAAAAAATAAGGTTTTTATGTCATAATTTGTTTAATGTCCCATCCGATCAACCCATGATGTATTAATTACAGTTTTGTTCCATTATTTTTAATAAAAATTGATCCGATCCATCGGAAAGAAATTATATAATAACAAAAAAATATATTTTATATATATAAATAAAATGATCAAATATATAAAAGAAACTATCGATAATATATACAAATAAACTCACCATGCGCAAGGCGCATGTCTTATCCTAGTACAATGTAAACAATCAACGTGATCATAAAAGAAACATTCTCATAAAACTTTATTAAACCAATTCTCTTTCACTTGCTATCGCCGATGTAATGGTCTCGACCTCTGTAGGACGCTACCATGACTTCTGAACAGAGATCATCACTCCTTCTCCATATCTGGAATGTGTCATTATTACATTTCATTTCAATGATTCCACCATCTTCTGAATTTCTCCTATCTTTTCCATGTCATCACTTACTATAAATGTTCCTTGTGGTATAAGAATTCGGTCCACTTCAGCCATTACAGACACCATGCTGCACCTAAAGGTTTTGTTTACACATCAGATTTTGCATTCATAAATAAAAAAAAGGCAATAGAGATGCATATATGTGAGAGTGCTGTATATATACATACCTCTTCTTCAGTGCAGAGAATAGATGAATCATCATGAAGGTCGTAAGTTTGAGGAAAGTACATTAATCACACAGAGTCTCAGATCCTTCAATGCAGCAATAAAACTGAAAGCCAGAAAGAGAGATATATCATTTAGTAATAGATACATGGAGCCAATTTTGTATTGGTGAAAGATTTTTTTTCAGTACTTACCCTCCATATACAGCTCTCAATCCATAACGTTTCTCACATACCACCACTCAATTCCTACACCCTTGAAGTATGACTCTGAAACAATAGTTTCTCAACATTCATGTCTGCTGTGAAATCCTCTTGTGCTGATTTCCATATGTGTCTTCCTTAGAATCCAACCACTGATGAACAATCTCTACTCTGGCCACTTTTCAGACCAAACGGCTCCACGTTTTGCCGACTCTTCTGTCACTTTGTGCATACATGCCTCAAGTAGAACATTTATGCATCAAACGGATGACCATTTATCATACAAAAAATGTAAAACATTTTTTTCTGTTTCCTTTAAAGTTATATAGCTTCTTTGATATATGGTAGCTTGAGATTAACTAGTTAAACACAAGTAGTAGTAGAAGCAAAATGATTGTTTTATACCTGAAGAATATCAAAGCAAATATTGTCATAGACATCCACACTGGGATGGAAGCAGAAATTCTCAAACATGATTTTGGGGGTTTAGAAAAGACAATAGTTAGAGAAAGCGAGTGAGAATATTTTTGTCTCCTTAACTCTGTAATCAGCACCTTCAGAATATGTTGTCTTCCTCTGAGAAAGCTGATATCCCCAATCACCTCCCATCCAGCGACCATCAAATCAAAATTTCACACACATATACATGTTTAACTCTGAATCAACAGGTTCAGCTTTGTTTCTTTACACTGAAAATAAAAGGGAAGGTAAGATAGCTTACCAGTAAACCCATTAGTCCAGATTGATCATGCATATAAAAGGCCAATAATGGGCTACGAAAAATCATAAATTTGCTTAACAAATGAGGAGGTATGGAAATCACTGAAAGTAGAAGAAAAGAAAAATCAAAGGAAGATGATAAATCTTTGTTCTTCGAGGCTGAAATCATATATCAACATTGATGACCTTTGGAAAGAGATGATTTCTCATCTTCTCTGCGCTTACTCCTGAAAAGACGTCGCTGAAGAAAACGATAGGAGAGGTCGCGACGATAGATCTAGAGCTTTAGGAAACATTGACGGGCATATAATTGTGATGTGGAAAGGAGACCTGGCTATTGTTTTAGGAAGCTCAAGATTGAGACTATTAGAGTGATGAATTTCACGGGATATAGTGGAAGATTCTGAAAAGGAAAGTAAAGGGACACTACAAGAAAACACACTACAATCCAACTGCCACTTTCGTCGGTTTCTTCTGACGAAATTCCGACGAGAAACCGACGAACCATATATTTGTATGTTCGTCGGTTTTTCGTCGGAAATTTCCGACGCCAAATCGACGAATATAGGGTCGTCAGAAATATCCGACGGATATTTTGACCGTTAAGAGCTCCGACGGATTACCGACAAAAATATTCCGACGGCCATTTTGACCGTTCGGATTCCGACAGAATTCCGACGGAGAAATTTGACCGTTTTAGAAATCCGACGCACGTCCAACGAAATTCCGATGAACATTTTACAGTGTGTGAAACAATTAAATATTTCAGTTAAACTTCTTGTAAATCATTTACATACTATCAAAGATTTGTATGTGCTCATAACATTGTTGTTTTCAAACCTCCAAAGTCATATTTCTCGGATCCGTCGGAATTTCGTCGAAAGTACCAAGTCAGAATTCCGTCGAAAGTACCAACTAAATTCCGACGAAATTCCGACGGAAACTGTCTGTCGGTTTATTTTTAATATATAAACCCACCCTTCTTATTCTCCCTCATTTCGTTCTCTTCTTCCTCATTTTCTCCGCGGCTCTCCCTCCTCTTTCTGTCACAAACCGCAGATTCCGACTCAACTCCTCCAAATCTCTTCCCCAATCATGTAAGTCTTTGAATCCCTCTTTAGATTATATGCTTTTAGGTTTGGAATGTTAGATTTGTGGATTATAGGTTTTGAATCTAAAGATTTAGGATAGAATTGATAGTTTTAGGAGTTATATGTTGTTAGATTTGGTTTTAGCTTGTGGTTTATATGTAGATTGAAAATTTTAGATTTGTAGATTTTAGGGTTTATATGTTAAATATTTTTATAAAACGTTTTTATAATTTTTAATATATATAAAACGTTTTAATTTTTGGTAAAAGTTATAATTAGATTTTTAGAATTATTATTATATTTTTTTTTTTTTACATAAACGTTTTGTATATGTGAAATATATTTATAAAACGTTTTTATAATTTTTAATATATATAAAACGTTTTAATTATATATTTTTTTTAATATACATAAACGTTTTTACAAAGTTTTAAACATTTTTATAAAACTTATTATTTTTTTGGGATTATAAACATTTAAATGATATAAAGCATTTTACTATTATTAAAATATATGTATATATGAACTTGTTACAAAATTAGAAACATTTTTTAAGTTATATTTAGACTTTAAGAATTATAACCATTTATAATATAAAACATTTTATATATATGACTAATTTTGACGAATTTTATTTTGTAGGTCTGACGGTTCTGATAGACCACCAGCGGCACAGCGTCGTCCCATACCTCGGAAGCGAGTTCATTTAGGGAGTAGTTCCCATGTATCGGAATCATCGCAGGAGCAAAATTCGATTCCTCCTCATGCAGCTCCACCTCAGGATCCAGCTACTCGATATGAGCCCGGTGTCATGCCAGTTGAGACGTTGGTTCGACAACCAGGTTGAGAGCATCTCAAGGTGCTCCATCCCCAACCACGAGGATATACTACGTGGTAATTTTTCTCTTCTTTATTTTTAACATAATCTTTGTTTTTTTGTCATTTTTTAACTTAATCTTTGATTTTTTTAAAAGGTTCAACAAGTCGCACAACGGCATTACCGCATGCATTAATGTAATGATGTATTCGATGCTCCGCAAAGGATACAAGACCTAGAGTGTGATGCCTTCCGACGAAAAGGAGATATGGTTCCGTAATTTTGCGGTAATCTTTTAATTTTCTAAAAAAAAATTTACTTTTAATATTTTATATATATTTACTAATTTCGGTTTTTTGTAGCAACAATTCAATTGGGAGTCTGGGCATACCGAATCTGTTCGTCAGGCCTTCCACGAGAAGGTCGCGGAGTCTTATACGAACCAGATCTATGAGTGGAAGCAACTATGGCTCAAGGGCAAGATACCGAAGAATATCAACACCAAAGTTTGGGAGGACTTGCAGGTGCATTGGGGGAAGCTGGAGACTAAGGAAAAGTCCGACAAAAACTCAGCCAACCACAACAGTGATCGTGGCGGGAAATGTGTTTTTGTCCACAACCTCTGGGCTTGCAGTATGTCTTCTAAGGAGGATCAGCTTGTAAGTTCTATATATTTAAAATATATTTTTAAAAATATTTTTACATATTTATTGATTAATTTTGTGTTTAGGTTGAAGCAAATGGCGGTAATCCTGTTGATTATGTTGATGTCATGAGGGAAGCATATACTAACAAGAAGACATGCGAAATTCAGGATCCCCTCATCAGAGATGTCATAGAGTTGGTGCAAGCCAAAAAAGCAGAACTCCTAGCTTCTCAGCCGATGAACTCTGATGACGATTCTACGGCAGCTTCCAACTTCAAATCAACAAAATAGTGGAACATGTAACTTTTTAATTTTCCTTTCATTATTATTTTAATTTGATTACTAATATTTAATTTGTTTTTATATAGACGGTTCCAAAGAAGAAATGACGTTTGGTCGATTTGGCTCGTCGTGCGTCTTCGTGTCCTTCTTTTTCACAAATTCCATACACAGATCCCATGATCATGGAGCAGCTGTAGAACAAGGATGAGCGGATTGAAGCGTTGGAGACGCAGAACGCTATAATTCTTGCGGAATTGGCGGATCAGAAGAAGACCAACAACGAGATCATTGACAAGATGAAGCGTTTGTTCCGAGATGAATTTTAGTTTTTTTGTTTAAAAACTTGAAAATGTTTTTTTTTAATTTATGTAAAACGTTTTTGTATAATATTATTTTTAATTTCAGTTTTTATTGATTTATAAATAAAAAAATTCTAAATTACACATTTATTTACAAATAAAATAATTAAATTATTCGAAATAGTAAAACAATAAAGATTCCTACGAAACCATTTCCGTCGGAAATTTCCGACGGCAAATTGCGTCGGAAAAGTCCGACGAACATGTTTCCATGGAAATTTCCGACGAACATGTTGCGTCGGAAATTTCCGACGAAATAGCCCGTCGGAGTTTTCCAACGCACTCCGACGGATCTGGGCTCCCGGAAATTCCGACGGATTCAGGTGTCGTCGGAATATCGGAGTAACATCATCGTCAGAATTTTGTCGGACATTTTTCCGACGACGACTTCTGTCGAAAATATATTCCGACCAATTACCGACGAAACACTTCCGATGAATCTTGTTGTCGGAATATCCGTCGGAATATTGTCCGTCGGAATTTCGTCAGAATTTGTGATGAATTTCCGACGAGCTTTTTTTTTCCGACCAGATATTTCCGACGACGGTTTTCGTCGGAATTTCATCGGAGTATGGCCGTCGGATTTCGCGTGTTTTCTTGTTGTGGGAGGGAGGTGCTTTCAAAGGTAGATCGTATGAGGAGTAGAGACCAATGGTTAATGAGTGCATTGAAGACGATGCTTCAACTGAGCCTAACTCCGTAACGTTTCTAGATTTTTTTCGTTTGGAAGATGAACAGAAGCATGACTTAGAATGGAGAAGTTTCGGCCGAGGATTCAAGAGGAGGAAGAAAGGATGACGCCGACTGATGCGGAGCCCAATAGCTTTCACTTCAGGCCCAAACATAAACATCACGTAGCCCACAAAGAAGGTGTTTCACAATTAAATGAAATGCTAAGTTTTGTTTCCCTGGGACACGTGTAGCGCCGTCAGGAGCCGACTTTCTGACGTTGCATCCTACGTGGCGCAACCAGGAGGGAGTAAACTCTTTTTTATAATAATATATTTTTATTTTTATTTATTTTCCACGTAACGAATTGGAACCTTTATATGGTCTAAAAATGCTAAGGGCGACTTCATCAGCATTCTGCCACCCAGTCAACACGCTGTTATTGATTACCGATAGAGATGAAAACAAGTGGCTGGTGAACTAGGATGTATGTAACATTCTCATGTAACATACGGTCTATGTTACATCCTAGTTTTTTCCCCCAACAATGTTACATTCTATTTTATTATTGGTTGAACTGTGATTAGTTTGATAACTAATGATGTCTTTTATTTAGAAAATGTAAGAAATTAATTTTTTTAATCTATGTAAATGTCATATATATTAAAAACGAAGGGATACTTAATAATATTTAGTTATTTTTTTTCTTGTATTAATTGTCTAGAATCCATGTGAGAGATTTTGATTGAAGGTGTTCTATGATTTGAAAGAATAATTAAAATTTTAAAATATAGTTTTATCATGTTTAGTTTCTTAACTTCCGATAAGAACCCCACTCTAAGAACCCCGGGTTAATCATGGTCTTAGAAGGCTATGTCATCTGTTATGTACCCTTTTGCATTCTTACCATTTTGTTTTCTTAGAACTGAAAATAATATCAAACCCCATATTTAATAATAAGGAGAAAAAAATATCAACCCTATAAATATCATCACTACTAGGCATCATAAAGTAACAGAGCGAAGAAGTAACAGAACGATAAGAGTGATGGAAGTTAAAGGCAAACCTCAAGCTGAGGGTGAATGGTCCACCGGTTTCTGTGATTCCTGCTCGGATTGCTCCAGCTGTAAACTATTCTTTTCAATTTTTCAATAATTATGAAATTCTGTAAATAATCGCTTACTTAAATTCAGCACCATATATATACACGATCCATATATAGTATCTCATATAGACTTATAAGTTATTATACTGTATAGATGTTTTATCAAAATTTATATTACAAATCTATCATTTTGAGCCCAAAATTGATTATCTAAAATAATAATGAAATTTAGGATTAACTGTTGCAGGTTGTATGACATGTTGGTGTCCTTGCGTTACCGTTGGCCGAATCGCAGAGATTGTAGACAAAGGTTCCACTTGTAAGTTTCTAATCTTATCGACAAAACGGCAATCGTTTTTTTTTTCTTAATCAAAAACAAAATCAGTTTATTTAACAGAAAATAAATTTCAGCATGCTGTGCGGCTGGTGCGTTGTACATGTTACTAACGTGGTTCACGGGCTGTGGATTCATCTACTCGTGCCATTACCGAACTAAAATGAGAAAACAATACAACCTTAAGGGTAGCGAATGTGGAGATTGTTTCAAACATTTCTGCTGTGAGCGTTGTGCCTTAACTCAAGCCTATCGCGAGCTCACCAACCGTGGTTTCGATGTACCCCTTGGTATTATTTTATTTTGTTTATTAATCTTTAATCAAAGCTTCAAATACAATAATTTCCGTACTATTATTTCGCTTTGTTGAACCAAACTCACTCTGTTTTAATATAAACAATTAACTTGTTAGGATGGCAAGGAAACGCTGAACGTCAAAATGTCGGCGTTGCAATGGGTGCCCCGGTTGTGCAGGGCGGCATGATGAGATGAATTATATTTGCGTAACTTTTATATTTTGTTTTCTTCTCCTCTGAACTTTCTTTCTTAATATCGTTGTCTTGAAAATAAATGGGGTTTTGTGTTTCTTTTCTTCGTCTCTTGGGTTTGATATGGATTTTATGAAAGTTTATATAGTACGTGTGCGTAACTGTCATTTAATAAATAAATGTGTATGTAATTGTGGATAAGTAAAGTATTTTGTAATAGTTTCGTTTAATGATTCCTCATGCATTTTTGTAACTTTGTTAATTAGAAAATGAATACTCATTAAGTAAAAGTAGTCGTAGTTAAATATGTTCTTTGTTTTTTTTTTTTTGGTAAACATGTCAAGATTGTATTACTAGTTTTTGAGATTGTGACAGAAGGTACAACGAGATACTAGTAGCAGAGAATACAAACACCGAAATGAAACTACTAAACAACAACAAAATACAGTAAAGAAAAACACGATTGAAGACGGACACCAAAAGACGAAGGAGAGAGCACTCGAGAGAACTTGTGAGAGTTGCCTAGAGTACGCAACACGCAAGATCAGAATTCCATAGTAAGGCATCAGTTATAACATGAGTCACGAGCCGGTAATATTGGCTTGCCCAGGCACTCGCCTCCAAAACATGACCTCACCACGAAGCTCTGCCACCAACAGAGAGCAAAGACACCAGCAAGAACTCGGAGCTCGCAGCAGACGACAATGGGGCCGCACCAAAGCGGTGAAAACCGACGAACCAGAGCCTGTCGAAGCCCCAGACACCAATCACCGCAAACAGCCACCTCTGCTCCTCCCTCCTGAAGTTCAAAGGTATCAGGAAACTCCAACAACCCGTAAGACCCTCACCGGAACCACCAACACCCCAACATCAATCCCACAACCGCTCTTATTTGGATAGACTAATGGATGATAAACCCGCCACTTCCACCAGACCCTGCACGATAAAGGAGCTAACACCACAGGGCAAGAACCAAAGCACTAAAACCCTTACTGCAGAGATGCTAGCGACACTCGCTGTCACCGGGAGTGAGGACGAAGGTAGACTACAACAACCTAAGACCACATTGATCCGCACGAGTGACAGACACTGAGAACCAGAGCCTGACCAAAAATCAAACAAGGAAGCTCAATCTAATCAGTTCACCAGACTGCCACCTCCGGTTAAGATGAGAAGAAGAGCTCAACCCTCCTCATAAGCTTGACAGCAACACCTTCTAGCCACAAGGAGCCATGCATCCACGTACAAGGAAAAACCACTAACAGAGAGTCACCATCACCGCCAGGGAACTCGCTGGAGACCCAAAATCGACTCTTGATACTTCAGTTTCTCATTGGTAGTGAAAAACAACGATGAATCTGAAGTAGAGATCTCAGGGACGAGAGCCCTCCAACCGAGAACGAGGAAACCTGTCTTTGACACCATCTAACAGACGCCGGAGGAATCGACGATGACCGGAGTACCACCACCAAAGCACAATCGTCCTCCATTGAAAGCAGATCTGACCAGATCTGAGCGATGCCTCGAAGTTAGCCCTCGGAAGAACCACCAAAGCACAATATTTTCTTTGTTGGTAGAAATACCGAATGAATCTATATAAATTTGATATATTATGCTTTAATTTGGGTCATTGCAAAATTTACAAGATAATGCCAACTCCAAAGGGACACCAAAACACCAAATTTGGTGTATTCTTATCTTCAATTGGACACTAAAAATGACATAATCCCACCAAATTTGGTGTAAAATGAATAGTGTTACATCAAATTTGGTGTAATACTATTCATCACACCAAATATTTAATATACATATTTTATTATTTTTCATTTAATTTTATAGTTCAATTATTTATTTTAATTAGTTTAATTGTAACTAAGCATAAATATACTGTATTATTTGTTTTCAAATTATTTTACTATCAAATAAGAAATCACTAATTGATTATTATCATTTTTATATTGTTATGATATTTTTATATTTTATTTTATTTTCAAGTAAAAAATAACTAAATGATCATTATCATTTACTTTATATTGTAATATATTTTATTTTAAAATATTGATATATTTTATAATATAGTTAAACTTGTATTACTAACTAATACAAATTTTATTAAAATAAATATATTATTTTCTTATGTGCCTTTGATAATTAATAGTTTGTAGTTTTTAATATAATATTTTATATAAAATAAATACATAAAAGGTATTATATTGTTAAACCCAAAAATATAAATGTAAATAATTTTTATAAACATAAAATTGCAAATTTTAACAAACATAATATCTAAATGTGATAAAAAAATTAATTTATCAATTAAAATAATAAAAATATAAATATTATTATAACTCAAAACATTAAATAATATATAATATTACTTTTAGTGTAATATTTGGTGTAATATTTGGTGTTGTGGTTGGAGATGACAAAAAAATTATGACACCAAAACACCAAAAATATTAGTATTTTATATGTAACTTTCTAAAATTTATGTATATGTGTGCTATTTTATTATATATATATTTTTTATTATATAATATTATAAAATTATGTGTTGTATAATATATTAAATGTATGTTTTATATGTGTTTGTTAAGTTTAATCATTATTAGTAAATTTTGTTAATGCCAAAAATTATATTGTAAATAAATATTTTTTTATAATTTTTTTTAAAGATTCATGGTTGAAGAAATCAATTCTCAAATTTTCAAATAAGGTCTTTGGTTAGAGATGGTCTTCCATGTGTCTTATCTGGTTTGCTTCATCCGCAACATATAAAATCAACAACTTTCGTGGCATGATTTTTAAGGATGATGTTACTAACAGATGACGACCAAAACAATATGATTGTATCGCCCGCGAATTGTTTGACCAATTTGATGATGAAATATATTATACAACCAACCATTTATTTATTCAAACTTACCCAAACCAAATTATATATGAAGCGAGAATGATGATTTCTTTAGTCTATTATATTTGATATTTATACCATGTTTTCTTTCTTTTCTTGTCAACCTACCATGTTTTCTTTTATAAACATACTATATTCTGACTCGTATATTTTTTGTTTTACATTTTTTTTAAATTTTAAATTTGTGTTTATTCTTTGTATAATATTTCTTTTAAATGATTAATAAGAGATTTTAATAATTGTATTAAAATAGTTGGACAACATCTATATCAATAGGTCATGTTTCTGTTTTAATAGATCATATATTATCTACGGAGCAAGCTTTAAACAAATAGGTCATGTTCCAACTGTAAACTATTTTTTCCAATTTTCAACAAATTTAAAATCATGCGAACAATCGCAAAGTTATTCAGCACAATATATATGTACGATCCACATATAGTATCTCATATATATAGATTTATACGTAATTAGACTATATACATTTTTATCAAATTTTTAGATTACAAATCTATCATTTTACACAAATGATTTTCTCAAAAAGAATAATGGAATCGATTTGTGCTTGTCATCCTTGCACAGGGACCATACTAATTTTCTTTATATCATTAGAATTTTATTGGATGTCCCCGAAGAACATAATAATGGAATTTAGGTAATTGTTGCAGGTTGTATGACATTCTGGTGTCCTTGCGTTACCTTTGGCCAAATCGCAGAGATTGTAGACCAAGGTTCATCTTGTAAGTTTCTGCTCTTATCAAATTATCGACCGACAAAACCGCAATCGTTTTTAGTTTTTTAATCAAAAACCAATACCAGTTTATCTAACATAAAAATAAATTTCAGCATGTGGTACGACTGGTGCGTTGTATATGTTACTAGCGTGGTTCACGGGATGTGGGTGCATCTACTCGTGCTTTTACCGAACTAAGATGAGAAAACAATACAATCTTAAGGGTAGCGAATGTGGAGATTGTCTCAAACATTTCTTCTGTGAGCTTTGTGCCTTAGCTCAAGCCTATCGCGAGCTCACCAATTAACCGTGGTTTTGATGTAGCCCTTGGTAGTATTTTATTTTTGTTTATTAATTTTTATTCAAAGATTCAATATATAATAACTTATCTGCTACTATTTCTCTTTGTTGAAACAAAATCACTCTGTTTTAATACAAACAACTAACGTGTCAGGATGGCACGGAAACGTTGAACGTCAAAATGGCGGCGTTGCAATGGGTGCCCCGGTTGTGCAGGGCGGCATGATGAGATGAATTGTATTTTCGTAACTTTTATATTTTGTTTCCTCTCCTCTGAACTTTCTTTCTTAATATCGTCGTCTTGAAAATAAATGGCGGTGGTACGGTTTGTACTTTTTTGTTTTTCCTTCGTCTCTTGTGTATGATACGGATTCTATGAAAGTTTATAGACAAGACTTAGGTTCACCCCTGGGTGAACCTTTAAATTCACTTCTCTCAGTTAGATTAATAATAAAATAGATTAATTTTATTTAAAAAAATCCGAAATAATTGAAAAAAAAAAATAACGTCAATTTTAATGATGCTAACGCCATTAACTAAACCCTAAATTTTAAATCTAAACCCTAAACCCTAAATTCTAAACTCAAACTCTAAACCCTAAACCCTAAACCCAAAGCCTTATATCCTAAACCCAAATTAAACCCTAAATCCAAACCGTAAACCCTAAACCCAAACTCTATATCCTAAACCCAAATCTTACGCTCTAAACTCAAACCATATACCCAAACCTAATCCCTAGACCCTAAACTCAAAACGTAAACCCTGAATCCAAATCCTATATCCTAAAGGTTTGGGTTAATATTGATGTTGTTTCTTTAGGGTTTAAGGTTTGGGTTTAGAGTTTAGGTTTGGGTTTATGATCTACGGTTTGAGTTTAAAGTCTAGGGTTTGGGTTTAGGGTTTACGGTTTGCGTTTAGAGTTTAGGATTTGGGTTTAAGATATAGGGTTTGGATTTAGGGTTTAGGGTTTAGAGTTTGAGTTTAGAATTTAGGGTTTAGATTTAAATTTTAAGGTTTAGAGTTTAGAATTTAATATTTAGGGTTTAGTTACGGCGTTAGCGTCATTAAAATGAACGTCATTATTTTTTTTCAATTATTTTAATTTTTTTTTTTAAATAATGTGTTTTATTATTAATCTATATGGTATTTTGATTGGTAATAAGATGTGAGGTGAATTTAAAGGTTCACCTTAGGGGTTAACCTAAGTTTTGTTCAAAGTTTATATAGTACTAGTGGTATTCCGGCGCTACGCGCCGGGTTCGTATGTTTTATTCTCTAATGAGTTCAAAATTGTTTTTTCGATTTATTTGGTAGTGGTTAATGACATTAATGTATTACTTTGTTTTGAAGTTTCTTAGGTCAAAGAGTCTACTGATTGATTTTAATAAAAATAGAATAAATAGTCGATAATTACACCAAAGTAAATACAGTTGAACTTAAAACATATATTAAAATTGATGTTCCAAAAAACACGTAAATGTATGTTTTTGTTTTGTGATTATCTTTTTTGAATGAAGATAATAAATTCGTTCATCCTCTTAAAATATTAATAATCCTCGCATGCTTTGTTCAAGTCATGGATGTGACAATCTGTTAGGGGCTTCGTTGTTGACGTATTAGTTATATACTTTGTCTTCAAAATGATTTTGAATTCATTAAGTGGATTTTTAATCATGGTCTAGTATTGATCAGACATGAATTGACTATTTTTCTAGGATAGCTTATCCATATATTTTTAAATGAATGTAATGATATATAATCCTAAATGGCTCTGCTGCAAATATCGTAGGCTGAGGTTGAAATAAACAATGGGGTATGTGTCTGAAGAGTTTCTTTCACAGCTATCAATGCTTTTGTCTGAATTATAATTGTTTTCTGAATTCTCTTATATCAACTTTTTGTTTTTGAATAAAGTGGAGGAATAGGTTTTACTTTGTAGCTTTGCTATGGTTTGGAGGTTAATATAATGTGTAAATGGAAGAACTTTTTGTTGAAGATATAATAAATTTTAAATAAACAATATTTTAAAATTTTATTTTGGCATTAAAACCATTAAATTTATAACTTTTAAGGGTATTAGAACATTTATTAGTTTTTCTCCTCCTCGTCAGTTGATGTATTTGCTATCTATATATAATTAGTTTGAATATATTAATATAAATCATAATCGTATTTGCATAATATTGTTATTTTCTCAGAATGGGTCAGTGATCAAAATAATTATTAACAAAGTATAACATTTTTTGTATTGTGGTTAAAAATCTATATTATAGCTGTCTTTTGGATGTCACATGCTATGATGCTTTTTCTCATTTATATATACCAGATAGGCTTGCATGCTGTTATATATCATCCATCGATTACAAATGCCTCTTGTTTTTATATTTTAAGTGTATTGTCCTCAACCTAGAAAAGCAAAGCATTATCATACGTTTGATTTCTATGCTTACTCAAGTGTGCTTAAGTATGTTAATTAAGTATTACCTAGCTAATAGTTTATAGTCACTCTTTTTGTCTTTTGTTTTTAAGTTATAAAAAGAATCAATAAAAACACACACTTTTAAAAAGCTGTAAACCACATCTCTCAACAACTGAATTCGGTTAATCTAAATATTGAAGGATTGGTAATAAATTTATTATAGATACTGTCAAAAGATCAACAATAAAACATTGTATACCTAAACTCCAAAACAACAAACATATTATTTTGCCTAAACAATCATACATCCTATAGTATTGCATCTAGTTTCGAGGAGAACTATCATTTGTCCACACTGTAACCATAAAAAAAATTAATATTTGATGATTAATTTTATCAAACCGAAGACATAAGGCATATTATTACTACTCATTTAAAAACTAAAAATAAAAATTCATTAAAAACAATTAACATCTCAAACGACAACATAACATAGATTTGAATGATTTAACAATTCAAAATTTTAGGAACCCAAATACTCACCCACTCAACCATTCACCAATAAAAAAAACTATTAAAACTTTATATGAAAAATGTGACTTGGCCGTTCTCTAGTTTCTTTCCGGAGGATGAACACTGCCACACTTATGCCACTTATTCTCTTCAGCACCAAGTTAGTTTGTAAGTTTGTAACCAATCCAACTCTTCATATTCAAAATTTTTAGCTTTTAAAGCTATATCTTTAGTTAAGTTTAGTTACGTAACAGCTTATGCTGACTTGCAGCTTTCGTTTCTTTGACACAATTGTCTTGTTCTTATTCACTGCTCCACCATTTGGCGCCTTGCTCGGTGGTTCCACCCTTTTTATTCCTTATATTATTGATCCAAATTTCACAAGCTTTCAAAACTAAAATGTTCATAAGCAATTAGTGTAAATAGCTAATTTTTTAGGAAAATACCTTTAAGGTGTTTGTTTCCTTCTTTTTTTTCTGAGTCATCCTCATCATCATCTGAGTCCAATCTAAAACCAAATAAAGAAAACATGTGTCACATGCATTTCAGAAATCAGCATAACGATCATAGCTTTCAACCAATTAAGTGAATCAATGCTAGTCACAACCCATCCAAAAAAACACAAACGCTTAGACTACTTCTTGTTTTTGTATTGTTTATTTATTGAATTCATTGGTACTCTTTTTTAAAAGAAAACATTTTAAACATTAATGATTCAAATGACAAAATCTTTGATTAGGTTCAATGCATTAGACCAAGTGGAAAGAAAAAAATAACGCATTAGAAGTAAGCACCTCTTCCATATTTGTTTTTCACATGACATGGTCTATTATGACTTTTGAACTTTACATGGAATTTGTTACTTTCAGTAAGCTAACCTTGGGATAATAACAATAACCAAATCAACAGCGTGTGTTCTTATTATTTAGAAATTTTGTTCCTACTATAAAGTAATTTTGCTTTAATAAGGTTCTCGAGAAAAGATTCATACAAGCTGCAAGACCTTGGGTTGGGAAAGTCAACCAAAGCCTGAGCTCGTTATATTTTAATTACAAAGTTTTAATTTGATTGATTCTGATTGTTCATACTCCATACGGTCTATATGGTGTTTGTTTTCTAGTGTATCGGGTATGAACTTTCATCTTTACTAATAAACTCACAATTACAACGCTTCTGCATACCAGCTCTGCAATTTCTCCACGCATACTACAAAGTTCAGCTACAAAAAGCGACACACAGTATGCAAGTCTAGACAGTTTAAAGCATTACATCACCTGTTTTGTGGTAACAACATAAAGCTCTGAGCTAGCAAATTTCAGTATCTGAAACTTAAGGATAGAATCTGCAAGTATAGTAGAATATATATCAAAGCTATGAAGGTAAAATGCAAAAGAAGATGGAACTTTGACTATGTTGTTTCGACAATATAGGTCTCTAAACTTGTGTTCTCTAGAATTGATCTTGAAGGCATACCTATTGACACCAAACCAAATTTTCAAGTCCTTTTTAGTCCAATCATCTCTAACTTCTTCATCCCAAGCTTCCATGTTACCGGCTTAATCTTTCCCCAGCTCTCCAATACTCCATCAACATTCAATCCCTCTACAAGCTTGATTCAAGAAATGCAATCATCATCTAAATGTTCATCTACAATACACAAAAGATCTTTATATTTATGAGATAAGTCCAGGGAAGGCTTATTTTGATAATCATTCACACACATGGAATTTTCGAATAGATGGTATCTTCTTCGCTAACAGTAGCTGAAGTAGAAGGTTTTCAAAGACAGTCTCCACCGCAGGGCTGACCTGAAAACACCAGCTCATGTGTCTTATAAACGAATTTGAAGCTTCACGATTCATTCAAAATCGGAGCTTTAGGTACCAAGAGAAAGCTTGAAGCTATTAAAAAAAGTAAAAAGTAATAAATTTACAATATGCATCTGATCGCCCATCCACTCTTCTAAAGCGAAATCAACTTCTTCAAACAAACCATGACACATGAACAGTCACGAATGTTCTAACCCAAAACTTGAAACGTACGAAAGTTTCAATCTTCAAAATCAGATTAGATTCGGATGTGTTCCTCTTATAATATGTAAATAAGCAAAGAATCTAGAGAAGTGATTAATATTTATATACAGAGAATCGAGAAATAGAGAAGGTGGGGAAGATGAATTGAAAACACGCAGTGGGACGTATTGATTGAAAGCCATAATTAAGAAGTAATTATGCAACCATAACACATACCAGATGATGGCTTCCAAGCTAGGTAAAGCTTCTTCTTCACAGACTCAATATCTCTAGGGTCAGATGATGCATCGTCCCTGCTACAACTTGTTCTTTTTAAGAATCCAAAACGTCACGTAGTTATCAGATCACTTCTAAACACACAACCAAGAAAACACTAACCTGCTATGGTGTTTCGGTAACTGAAATCTAGATGGAGAATTAAAGAATGAAAACCAAATCGAGCTCTGGATCAAACGAAAATAAAAAGCAAGAACACAAATGAAGTTGGAGAAGCCAGAGAGAGAGAGAGAGAGAGAGAGAGAGAGAGTTTTGGGATTTCATAGCAGTGAGGCCGTTCATAGCAGGCAAGGAGCATTTATCAACGGATGATGATGAGGCCGTTCAGATGCGAGAGAGTGGAGTAGTGAGTACGACGTAAATGCTAGGATTAAAGGAGATGTAATCCGAAAACTGAAGAGTAACACATGCGGTGGTCGGAGTGCTTAATTCCGAAGCGTCACAGCCGCTTGACCTAAGCCTCCGTGTGTTTGCAAGTGAACCTAACCCAATAGCAGAATGGCCTGCTAGAATAAGAGCCCAATAAACACATTGAAGTTTCTAAAGGGAAGATGCCACGTGGCACAATTTGCCCATCCCTTACCTGATGACGTGGCTGCAGGAGGTGAGAGAAAACTCCCCTTTATATATATAGATAGATGTGTGCCTATATACTATTATTTGAGAAGTTAATTTACTTATTTGTCATGTTTTCCTTGATTTTA
The DNA here is from genome assembly GCF_000695525.1 of Brassica oleracea var. oleracea. Taxonomy (NCBI): domain Eukaryota; kingdom Viridiplantae; phylum Streptophyta; class Magnoliopsida; order Brassicales; family Brassicaceae; genus Brassica; species Brassica oleracea. The sequence continues at coordinate 37,617,894 of NC_027755.1, forward strand.
GGGTTAGTCTTTAAAAAAATTTAATTTTAATTTGACTAATTAAAATTTTAATATCTAATCAATAAACTTTATAATTCATTATTTAACTGATTACAAACTAATATTATAAAAATATCTCAAAAATAAATGGAAAACGTTTTTGAAAAGAGAAGAAGATAATTCCATGTATTTATTTTGGGTTTATCTATATCTATATCTTTATTTCATATTTATTTATTTTTATAATTAGTATTATATATACACATATCATAATTAGATTTATCATTATACTAAAATATTATAAATAGTTTTATACAAAATAACAAAAATTGATTTATATTTGTTTGTAAATATAATATGTCATGGCATATTTTTAAAAATTATTAAATTTATTTTAGTATTAAAAGACTAAAAGAAATATATAAACAATAACAATAAATTTGATTTATATTTGTTTGTTAACGTGATTTCGTGATATTTTTATTTTTATTCTTATCATTCAGTTGCAAAAATAACTTGTATTTGTTATTTAAGTTGAAAATTTAGTATTTCTTTGTTTTTATTTTTACTAAATATTTATTGTTATCATCCAGTTGTAAGAATAACTTTCAAAAAAGAATATTTTCAAAACATTTTTTTTACAACAAGTACCTTATATTTATGAAAATTTAAAATTTACTTTATTTACTTTTAATTTTTCAAGAGTTTTAAAGAATTATAATTTTGTTTAAATTAAAATTTCCTCAAATATACATTACATATTAATGTTTTGTTTGTCAACATAGTTGGTCTGCTTGAGTGTTTATTCAATTATTATAGGAAGTATTTCACAATATAATTATACATATATCAATATTCTTATTTACTTTGACTAATATAATATATAAAGCTGAGTTTGGTTTAACATTCTTGTGTTTTTAGTTTATTTTTAACCGACCAGTAATTTACTAATTTTCAAAATAATGGTTGGGACCTGGATTTTTTTTAAGAGAAATTTTCTATGATAGCCATTTTTATGTTTTTGTCACAAAAATAACATTCAATGAAGAAAATGACTAAAATAAGTTTTATTAAAGGGGATAACTAATCTAGACTTAGGGTTTAGAGTTAAGGTGTGGAGTTTTGGGGATAGGGTTTCAAATTTTTAAAAATAAAAAATAAATATTAAAATTTTCAAAATAAAAATGGACTATTTTGGTCATTTTCTTTTTTGAATGTATTTTTGTGACAAAAACTTAAAAAAATATATTTGAGAGAATTGTCATTTTCTTAGATATAAACCTGGAATATGAAATAAGAATTATACTAGTATCAAATTAAATATGTATATATATATATATATATATATATATTTGGTAAATGATACGAGAATGGGAATGGTCAATTGCGTGCCATTATAATTCTATATGATTTGGTCGTGATTGTAACTAGAGATAATATTGATATTTCCGTCGATTTGAATCATTATTTTTGGAATTTAATATTTTCTTTCTTAGTTCAATAAGTTAACACACTTTGTTTTACAAATTCTAATAATTTTGTCATAATCAAATAAAATATTTTTGTAAGAAATATGTGGTAAATGATATGACAATGAGTATACTTCTATATGATTTGGTCGTGATTGCAACTAGAGATATTATTGATATTTCCGTCGATTTGAATGATTTTTTTATTTAAATTAATTAACACACATTGTTTTGACAATTTTAATAATTATTTATCATAATTATCTTGACTGATTTTGGGACATAAACTTTCACTAGTTCTCCCACAACCCTTTTCTTTAAGGGCATAATTTTAATGTTTTTGTGATTTTTAACATATGAACTTGCCGGAAAAAAAAGTTAGAAAAGAGTGAGACTTAATATATATGTGTAGGCGAAATAATAATAGTATAGAAATATTATTTTTGTCAGTCTGAATTAGTAAGACATATAACCTAAATCAATTAGAAAAGTCTTAATTTTTTCGAATGGTGTTCACTGTTTAGATGAAAGACTTTAAGTACTTTAATAAATAGTTAAATACAATGGCTGGGTTAAAAGAAGTTTAAGGTGATCAATATCATTCGATCTCCATGTATAATAATAATACTAAATCAAATAATGAAGTTTTTCTATTAGCTAGTGTTAGCTACCTTGAGAGCATATTTAATTTTTTTTTAAAAAGAGTAGTTTGGGCGACGTCAGAATCAGAGTCATACAACTATCTTTTCTGTTATCTCTTGAAAAATGATGAAAATACTGTTTTATGTTTTTTTTTATGAAAACTTTTTTTTTTTTTTGAAAAAGGGCATAGAGATTGATTATTCAGTTGTGGGGGACAGATGTAGCCCATGCCATCACAGATTCAGATGACCAATCAAACGATGTACACCTTTAGAGAGAATTTCAGACCAAAAGATGGAAACCATCAAAAGGGCTTTACGCAGCCATGTGGTGAGCACAAAGCGAGAATTCGCCCAAAAAAAACCTCAACTTTGTACGAATTGCCAAAAGAAACATGAATTTTTGAGCTGACCAAAAAAACACTAAACTTTTATTGACTTTAGAATTAATTAACAATGTTTTCGCTGACTTGCCAATTTAGCACGCCGTCAACAAATTTAACAGAAATATTTGACATCGTTTATTGTTGGCGTTAAGTGAAACGACGTCGTTTTCAAATGAGATGAAACGACGTCGTTTTATATGATTTGAAATGAAAAATATGTAGACCCCTGGATTCGAACCCAGGTTGGTTGGTCAAATGGCAAGGTATTTTACCACTAGGCTACTCACACTTTCAATGTACTTACTAGCATGTTTACTTTTATTTGATACATATTAAATATAAAAAATTCTCTAAAAACTTAATAAGATCTTTAAAATTCCAAAAAAATAAAAAATAAAGAAGATTTTTATAAAAAAAAATTATTTTTCTTTTTAAAAAATAAAATTTTAATTTAACAAAAAAAAAAAAAA
>NC_027755.1:37621292-37660608 GCF_000695525.1 Brassica oleracea var. oleracea
TTTATTTTTTAAAAAGAAAAATAAAATTTATTTTCAATTTTAATTTCAAAATTGATTTTATAAAAAAATTCTTATTTTTCAATTTTTTGGAATTTTAAAGATCTTTTTAAGTTTTTAGAGGATATTTTTATATTCAATCAATACCAAATAAAAGTAAACATGTTAGTAAGTACATTGATAGTTCCACTAGCCTAGTGGTAAAAAACCTTGCCATTTGACCAAACAACCTGTGTTCGAATCCATGGTTCTACATATTTTTAATTTCAAATCATGTAAAACGACGTCGTTTCATCTCATTTGAAAACGACGTCGTTTCACTTAGCGCCAACAATAAACGACGTCAAATATTTCTGTTAAATTTATTGACGGCGTGCTAAATTGGCAAGTCAGCGAAAACATTGTTAATTAATTCTAAAGTCAATGAAAGTTTGGTGTTTTTTTGGTGAGCCCAAAAGTTTATGTTTCTTTTGGCAATTCGTGCAAAGTTAAGGTTTTTTTTGGCCGAATTCTCTATACTTATGTGTCATTATCGTCCATAAAAATAAAATAGATTCATTAGAAACAAAACTCTAAGATCATGCGCAACGGGAATCCTTAGGTGGGAGTTTTTAGGAAAAAAATAATTAAATAATCAGTGGACCTCACCAAAAGGTAAGGATTCAACCCTTAAAATTCCTAAATAAGAATCTTTTTTAGTGAATTTTTGCACTATTTGCGGGTCCCTACGACTACGTGGCGGTCCGTGAATGGTCATTTTTTTTTTTTTTTAAAAAAATCCAAAATATCGAGGATTAATCCGAAATGTCTTTGTCGCTAAGGACTCCAATGAGTCTCACCGTTGCGCATGCTCTAAGAGAAAAGGTAAAACTAAAAGTGAAGGAAATATTTAAATAGTGTCGGTGGGTACTTTCAAGGAAATTCGAAGATAGGCAACCTTGTCTAATTTTTTGGTCAAATGTAGTAAAGGTTCTACCGAGTAAAAAGATAATGGACTTTTTTTTTTTTGAGAAAGAAGATAATGGACTTTCATGTTCTTATAAATACAAGCACATCCTTCGTTTGTGATCAAAGACCTTAAACATCTTGTTTTGTTTAAAAGTTAGTTTCTTTTTTCCTCTCTCTCTCTCTATCTGTCGCGATGGAAGCTCAACACCTTCATGGCAAGCCTCAAGCCGAAGGAGAATGGTCCACAGGATTCTGTGATTGCTTCTCCGACTGCAAAAACTGTAATAAAATAACTCCGGTTTTATTTATTAATTTCTATATATTTTCACTTATATAATAATACATATAAAAATTAATAAATAACTAATGTTATGGTTGTTATAATTAAGTCTACAGTTTATACTTCTTTTTTTCTTCGTCACCTGGAAAAATGACCAACAAAACTTGTTACTAATCTTGCAAAAATGAATGAACAGGTTGTATCACATGCTGGTGTCCATGTATTACATTTGGCCAAGTCGCTGAGATTGTAGATCAAGGATCAACCAGTAAGCTTAACTACTTAAGTCTTAAACCATATAACAAGATATATATACGTAATATTGTCAAATATAAAGAAAGGCAGCAAGCGATAGGGCTAAATAAATTGTGGTTTTGAAAATTTCAGCGTGTGGCACGGCTGGAGCACTATACGCGTTAATAAACGCAGTAACGGGTTGCGCATGTATATACTCGTGTTTCTATCGTGGAAAGATGAGAGCTCAATACAATATCGAAGGCAGTGATTGTGGAGACTGCCTAAAACATTTCTTCTGCGAGCTCTGTGCTCTGACCCAACAATACCGTGAACTCAAGAACCGCGGTTTCAATATGGATCTTGGTACATTGATTTCTCTTATGCATATTTTTTGTAATCTCAAAATATATATTCGCATTCCTTAAAATTTTGTTTGGTATTTTAGGATGGGCGGGGAACGTACAGAGGCAGCAGAACCAAGGCGCCGCGATGGGTGCTCCTGTCTTTCAAGGTGGCATGAACCGTTAAGACTAATTCTTTAATGTAATTTATTCGGTTTTATAATAAACGAGGTTTAGTCCTCTGTGTGTTTCTGTAATATGCTCGTGAATTATGAACTGAAAGTGATTATATATTTGTGTAATATTCGGTCAAAGATATGACATTTGGACAAGTCAACTTTCATCATATTATATACACATACGTATTTGACTTGGTTTGGTCGAGACTGTAAATGTGGACTGACTCGTCTACTGTTGTCAAAAATAAATCGTCTACTTCGAATATTCCAATCCTCTGTATATTATTTGTGAAACATTACAACATCTTTTTGTAGTCACATGTCATCAATAGGATGATTCTTAGAATTATTAGAAAAATATGTTGGTTCATCTAATTATATAATAAATTTTTTATTAAACTAATCATAAATTCATTATTAATGTCATTTATTATTTTCTTAAATAAAGATTACGGAATTGCTTAATGTGGATAAAGTATATATGACAATTAATGATTTTGAATAATAAAGATTTGATAAAAAAAAATGTATCTTCTATCAAATTTGTTTAATTTAAAACTATTAAAATAATTTTTTTAAAAAACACAATAACCATATTATAAAAATTTAGATTTTTCTGTATATTTTATATTTTGAATTTTAAAAAATTACTATAAATTACTAAAACTGTTCAAAGTCTCACATTCAAATTTTGTGATCCATGGTTTAAAATTTTTGTTATGACAAAATACAAATGATTACAAAATTATATAAATAAAAGTCTAATTTAATTAATCATTAAGATTTAAAATATGTATGTATATATATCATTCTAAATTAAACTATAAACCATATTGAATAAATAAATATTTTAGTTTCAAAATTTACTTAATTTTTTTGATAAAAGTTTTGAACTAACATTGATAATTTTTTTTAAATTATCAATTACTAAAATTATTATAATATTAAAAATATACTATGTATGTTAATATCATTTAAATTTAATTACATATCCTATCAAAAAAATTTTTAAAAATGTTTGGATTGATAAAATTGATTTATACGTTCGCACCAATTTAATTATATATGTAATAGTTACTGACTTTTAATTATTCAATATATATTTATTATTTCATAATATGTAAGAACATATAATACATAAAATAATATATATATATATATATATATATATATATATATAATATTTATTCCGCGCAAGGCGTGGATCTTAATCTAGTAACTTGTTATATTTGATGTCAGAGTTCATTTGTTTACATCCCACCTTTTTCCTGGACCCACTTGGCGTTGATAAAATATACTCTCTCTGTTTCCGAAAGTAAGATGTTTAGATTTTTTACTTGTTCCACAAAGATATATTTTCTATATGTTTAAGGTATTTTTTATACTTTTAAAAAATATTAAATAAAAATATTTGAATTGATTAAATTTCATTGGTGAAAAGTTATTAGAAAGTGTATAATAAATTAAAAGAAAAATTAAATTATAAACATTTATTGAATTCTTAATAAGCGCGAACATTTTAGAAAATTTTACTTTTGGGAACATGTAGAGTATATACAACTCTTTTATAGACATACAACTATTTCTCTTCAACACTATGGGTGCGATTGGTAGTATTTCAGAATAATAAGGTAGAAATGATGAACATTAATATCGAAAAAGAAAAAAAAATAAAGTAATTAAGAGTATTTTCTTTCTTTCTTTTCCAATGTGATTAGTATAAAATAAAGCAATTAAGAGTGAAATACCGTCGTCTCAATTCAACTAAACAATCACACCACGCGTTTTTAGAGGTCAGACACTTTAACGTCCAAGAATAGGGGTGAACATTTTGGTTTTTACTTCTTTCAGGATTTGGTTTAAGTTGTTTGGTTTCATTTAGACTTAAACATATTGCTCTAAAATATGTTTTGGGAATCAGTCATACATCTATTTTTCCCTCTTGAAAGTTAATGAAAACACTGTTTTATAGTTTAATGAAAACACAGTTACAAATGTGTTATCGTCGTCCATTAAAAATAAAATATTCCTCAAAACAAAACCTAAAAAGAAAAGTAAAAGTCAAGGAAAATAATATTAAGTAACGGGGTACTAATTCAAAGATAAGTAACTTGTTATTTTTTGGTCAAAAATAATAGAGGCTCTGCCAAGTTAAGAGATTAATGTTCTTATAAATACAAGCATTACGTTAGTTTCTGATCAAACACACCTTAAAGTCTTAAACATATTGTTCTGTTTAAAATATACTAGTTTCTTTCTCTTTCTCTCTATCTCGCGATGGAAGCTCAACACCTTCATGCTAAGCCTCAAGCTGAAGGAGAATGGTCCACAGGATTCTGTGATTGCTTCTCCGACTGCAAAAATTGTAATTAAATAACTCCATATTTATTTATTAATTTCTATAGCTTTTCACATATATAATTATACATATAAAAGATAATGAATAATTAATGTTAATACTTGTCATCAATCTACAGTTTATATTAATATCTTTTTTTTTCTTTATCATCTGATCCTCTATTTATGGAAAAGGGACCAAGAAAACTTATTATTAATTTGCAATAATGAATGAAAACAGGTTGTATCACATGTTGGTGTCCATGTATTACATTTGGCCAAGTCGCTGAGATTGTAGATCAAGGATCAACCAGTAAGTTTAGTTACTTAAGTCTTAAACCATCTAACAATATATATATATATTATATATATCGCAGCAAGCAATAGCGATAAATAAATTTTTGTTCTGGAAATTTCAGCGTGCGGTACAGCTGGAGCACTATACACGTTGATAAGTTGTTTCACGGGTTGTGGATGTATATACTCGTGTTTCTATCGTGGAAAGATGAGAGCTCAATACAATATTGGAGGCAATGATTGTGGAGACTGCCTTAAACATTTCTTCTGCGAGCTCTGTGCTCTCACCCAACAATACCGTGAACTCAAGAACCGCGGTTTCAATATGGATCTTGGTATTGGTTTCTTTAATATCTGTTTTCCTTTTTTGGGTTGTCATTAATTTATTTGTGCTAATCTCAGTTATATCTATATATATTCGCATTCGTTAAAAGTTAATTTGGTAATTTAGGATGGAGTGGGAACGTACAGAGGCAGCAGAACCAAGGCGTGGCGATGGGTGCTCCAGTCTTCCAAGGCGGCATGACCCGCTAAGATTTATTCCTTCATATGTAATTCATCTAAGTCAATTCAATAAAACGAGGTTTAATCGTCTGCGTGCGTTTGTCTAATATGTTTGTTATTAAGTGCTTTTGTAAAAAAGTGTTTGTTAAGAAAATGGTTGTATCTATTTGTACTTTTGTACAATATTCGGTCTACTGATATACTAGTTGGAGTAGTCAACTTTAATGCCACTATATATACGTCTTTGACTTGATTTGGTCGAGATTGTAAATGTGAGATTGGATGGTCTTAGTTTGATTTGTACAAACAATAAGTTATCTTATCGTCTGCGTGCGTTTGTGTAATATGTTTGTTATTAAGTGCTTTTGTAAAAAAGTGTTTGTTAAGAAAATGGTTGTATCTATTTGTACTTTTGTACAATATTCGGTCTACTGATATACTAGTTGGAGTAGTCAACTTTAATGCCACTATATATACGTCTTTGACTTGATTTGGTCGAGATTGTAAATGTGAGATTGGATGGTCTTAGTTTGATTTGTACAAACAATAAGTTATCTTATATTTCTCCGAAAATCATTTAGTCAAATGTTTTATTTATGACTTATTCTTGGGTTCACCCCCTAGGATGAACTTCTAGGTTCACCAATGAACTTCTAGGTTCACCAACCAATAGGATTGTGTTATTTCTTATTCGATATCTTTTAAAAAAGAAACAAAATATTGTCAAATTATATTATCTTTTTAAAATTAAACGGTAAAAAGAAATAAAAAAAAATAGTAATAATTACAAAAAAATATTTTTAACGTCGTCAGTAAAACATTAAACCCTAAATCCTAATCCCTAAACCCTAAATCCTAAACCCTTGGGTAAACCCTAAACTCTAGGATAAATCTTAAACTCTAAGATAAATCTTAAACTCTAAATCAAAATCACTAAACACGAAAACACTCAAGGGTTTAGGATTTAGGATTTAGGGTTTAGAGTTTTAGGGTTTAGTGTTTTTATTTAAAGTTTAGGATTTATCCAAGGGTTTAGGGTTTACCCAAGGGTTTAGGATTTAGGGTTTAGGGATTAGGATTTAGGGTTTAATGTTTTACTGACGACGTTAAAAATATTTTTTTGTAATTATTACTATTTTTTTTTATTTCTTTTTACCGTTTAATTTTAAAAAGATAATATAATTTGACAATATTTTGTTTCTTTTTTAAAAGATATCGAATAAGAAATAACACAATCCTATTGGTTGGTGAACCTAGAAGTTCATTGGTGAACCTAGAAGTTCATCCTAGGGGGTGAACCCAAGAATAAGTCATAAATAAAACATTTGACTAAATGATTTTCGGAGAAATATAAGATAACTTATTGTTTGTACAAATCAAACTAAGACCATCCAATCTCACATTTACAATCTCGACCAAATCAAGTCAAAGACGTATATATAGTGGCATTAAAGTTGACTACTCCAACTAGTATATCAGTAGACCGAATATTGTACAGAAGTACAAATAGATACAACCATTTTCTTAACAAACACTTTTTTACAAAAGCACTTAATAACAAACATATTACACAAACGCACGCAGACGATAAGATAACTTATTGTTTGTACAAATCAAACTAAGACCATCCAATCTCACATTTACAATCTCGACCAAATCAAGTCAAAGACGTATATATAGTGGCATTAAAGTTGACTACTCCAACTAGTATATCAGTAGACCGAATATTGTACAGAAGTACAAATAGATACAACCATTTTCTTAACAAACACTTTTTTACAAAAGCACTTAATAACAAACATATTACACAAACGCACGCAGACGATAAGATAACTTATTGTTTGTACAAATCAAACTAAGACCATCCAATCTCACATTTACAATCTCGACCAAATCAAGTCAAAGACGTATATATAGTGGCATTAAAGTTGACTACTCCAACTAGTATATCAGTAGACCGAATATTGTACAGAAGTACAAATAGATACAACCATTTTCTTAACAAACACTTTTTTACAAAAGCACTTAATAACAAACATATTACACAAACGCACGCAGACGATAAGATAACTTATTGTTTGTACAAATCAAACTAAGACCATCCAATCTCACATTTACAATCTCGACCAAATCAAGTCAAAGACGTATATATAGTGGCATTAAAGGACCACATAAATTTGGTTCACGAAAATATAATATCACGTACATTTTATTATACTCTTCTCTAAATATGTCTCATTAACTTTATAATTAAGATAAGTTTAAAAATTATATATTATGTTAATTTTATTTTATTGAAAAATAACAATTTAGTATTTAAGATAAGTTAAAAATTATCAAAAACCCAACAAATCTTTTTTTTACTGCTCAACAAAAAACCTACAAATCTATACTATTAAATTAGCCAAAAATATCTCAAATAAATCTTAAGTTTCATCGACTGAACAAATGTAACTTTTAAAAAATGCACAAAAATATAATGAAATGTTAGATTTGGGCATTCGGGTCTCCGGGTCAAATATAAATTGGTTTCTTTCAGGTCCAAGTTCTTTGGGTCTTGGGCATTTATCCAACTAGGTATTTGAATTTTTTTTTTGTTCAGATCGGATCCTTTTAGTTTCAGGTCAGTTTGAGTCAATAATTCAAGTATCTATAAAATTTACTATGTAATTTGGCTACATAATGAGTCTAGCTCGGTTCGAGTATTTATGACAAAAAGATCTAAAGAATCCAAAAAGCCAAAAAATCAAAACACGAAAATACCCAAAATCAAACAAATACCAGAAATAACTAAATATCTAAAAGACCAAAATCTTACCTGAGAACCAAAAATATCCAATATTTTAAATATATTTTTAAAATTTGAAATTTTACCCAAAATCTGAAACTATAACAGAAAACGCGAATCCAAAATTTACTATAATATTTTTATACTGAGAACATATATGAATTACTCAAATATACATAATATGAACAAAATTTTTTGGGTACTTTGGGTACCCGGAGTCCAACAGAGATCCGCAGGTCCAAAAAAATCTAATAGATACTTTTTTCCAAGTCCCGAACCTCAATCTATATTTCGTATTGGTTTGGTTCGTTTTTCAAATTTGAGTAAAATTTTCATACTTAAGAAAGAGTTACATAAGAATGTATATAAAAAATCTGGAATAAACTTATTCATAAGTTATATAATTTTAAACAAATTTATGTATTCGATATAATACGACTTTATAACATAATAATACACAATATACTTAAAATACTATCTCATACCCAACTTCGTATATAACCCATAAAACATGCGCTTTCGAAGCGCGGGTCAAAATCTAGTATTTTAATTAAATCTGCCTTTTATTTTACAAGTTTGTTTATATTTTTCGTTGATAAATCCTTCACTATTTTAAATAGCATACTTAGGTTCTTTTTTGAGAAATACTTTGGGATAATGATTGCCACTGAGGTTTCACTTCTAAAAGAGTATAATCAAATCCAGCTTTGTTGTATATTCATTAATTGTAATCTTCATGCGTATCTTATCTACAAACGTCAAATAAGCTTTTTTCTATGAATGACTTCTTAAATGGTATAATGAACAAGTGGTCTTTAATCGTATCCTTCATAACCAAAATGTATATGTGTGGAAAGAAGATCCCATCGTCTCTTAAAAAAATTGAAGAGATAACAATCAAGTTATACCAAATTATAGAGTTTTATCATTATGGTTATACCAAGTTATACAGTTTTACTTATCTAATTACATCAGATTATATAGTTTTATCAATCTAGTTATACCAAGTTATACAATTATACCATATGTAGTTATATTAAATTATACAATCGATCTCAAATGTCCAATTTACAAATACGACATATATGGTGGATAGACTTTGGATAGTTTAGAAGATTTAATCGGATTTAAGCTACAACACAACAATACGTAAGAGGGATGACGGCCGAGTCTGAAGTTTAAACTTTTAATTCTTTAAGAGTGGATTAACAGGAATGATGGCAGAATTGGATTGATCTGTGTCATGGTAAATTTGACAGCAAGAGAGAAAAAGAGAAAGAAAAAAAAATGAAGTATGACAGACTGGTTTAGATAGAGGAGACAATTTAGATTTTAACTATGTTTATTAAGATTAAGAAAAAGAGTATACGAGAATTAATAAGAGCATGTGAGAATACATTTTACCGGCATTTAATACTTAAATTTCTTAAGCATATTTTATATGATTTCAGCGCATATGACTTTGGACCGGCTTTAATTATTAGTAAGCTGTCGACAAAGAACAGCGGACCTAAATGGTCGAATTTTCGTTTTATCCAAAATCAAATACTATACATGTTGATGACGAAAGTTAATAGTTTTGTGTATCTAAAATTTGCATCATTCACAAAGATTGGAAACTGTGGATGGCGTGTTTCCAACTGATGATATGTATATTTTCCTGTGTACCGCGACAAAGCTAATGACATCTAAGACGCGGAACATCCGAGTGTTCCACAATTGATAATAACCAAACCGCTGATTAACTCAAAGAGACAGAGACTTATTAATAGTGTCAACTTTTAAATTTTCACTAGATCTTCACCCGTGCGTCCGCACGGATAATTGCTTTAATTTATAACAACATTTAAAATTCATAACTAATTTGTAATTGTTGGATTTTAAAAATTATGACTCCGTTATATATTATTGTTTAACAATTATTGTATTTGTAATACGAATAAAGGAATACTAATCTATTAGTTCCTTTGTATTGCAACTTTTATATATATTGAAAACAATTTTATAATGGTTATTGGAAAATACATTAGTAAAAATCAATGTTTGAATACATGTATATTTTTGAATCAATTTTTGTTTTGAATTTTGTTTAATGATTAATTTAGACAATATGTTTTTAGTTAATTAGATTGGACCAGTTGCACAAAAAAAAAATAGATTGAGTCATTTTCGTATATTTTAAATCTGGTCCAAACAGATAATTTATAAAAATATAATGGATTTCAATTTTTTTTAATAACATAAGTCCATTTTTTTTAATATACTGCTATTCATATTTTCAAACAACATTATATTTATTTTAAATTATGTTATTCTTATTTACAAACATTCTCAAAAGTACTTCTACTTTAATAAGATAGAAGATATAATATTACAAAAATATGTTGTTATTTATTTTTTTATGTCACTATTAAATATCATATATGTGTCATCATATAATTAATCGTGTTTTTTACCTACCATCATATAAGTAATCATATAATTAATAGTATTTTATACGTACCATCATATAAATAATCATATATATTATATTTTTAAAATTTAATATGAAATATAAAAATAATAATTTATGTTGGTGTTTGAAATTGCTTTGTATTGTATTTTTCTTAAATATATTTAAAACATTTTTTAAGGGTTATAAAAAAAAACATTTTAGTAAAATCAATTTTTGAATATATGTATATTTTTGAAATATTTTTTGATATGAATCAATTTTAAATTAATATTTTGATTTGAAATATTTATATAAAATTTAAATTTTGTTTTATGATTATTTAGACAAATATGTTGTTTGGTAGTTAGATTGGGCCTGTCATTTTCGTATATTTTAAAGTTGGCTCATATATATAGTTTTCATAATATAATGAATTTTCAATTTTTCTTGATAACATAAACCAATTACTTTTTTTTTTAATATATTGTTATTCATGTTTCCAAACAACGTTATATATATTTTTTAACTGTTATTTATGTTGTCAAACAAAAGATTAAAGTACTTCTACTTTAATAAAGATAAATTAATTAATAGTGTGAGTAATGATATTTAAAAGATATTTTGTTTTCCATATATGCTAAAATCTAAGTAATCGTTTAGTTAGTTTTGTAGTACTGATATTGTTTGATCACGAGGTTATAAGAATTAGATAGTTTAAGTATCCATCTTTGTTTAAAAGTATATTTTTTAAAAAAGTTTAAATATTTACTAATGCTAAAACAGATTTTATTAACTAAATAACTGGTAATATAGTTGGAAGAATTAGATATTTTCAGTATCCATTACAAAATTATTTTTAATAACTGTAATGTCATACGCTTGTAAGATTACTTGGAAAACCTACGTTAATCTAATAAATTTTTGTTATATCATAGTCTAGGGATTGTTACTTTCAAGTAAAGCTAGTGAAATAGGGTTTGTATAGTTAATCTTTTAGCAAAAAAATAGGGTTTGTATAGTTAGCTACATAGACGATTTGTAACATGTTACATGGAATATAATTTTGTAATCGTTTGGAGTAGACAGAAATTGGGCCTGGAACGACGGCCCAACATCAATAGTACATTTGTGTTAAATCAAATTGTTTGGCGAGTTTCATTTTTTAATTTAAAAGAAAATGAGATTATTAATGAGTGGCGTCCCTTTGTAATCCCCTATATATTAAAGGAGTAACACTTATAAAACTTACCTATTTTATTGGCAAAGAATGTGACGTAGTGACGTGGTTTCACTAGAAGCTTTTATTTAGTAAAACGTTTAGGTGTCATGCGGAGAATGTTTCTCACCAAAACTGTGAATTTAATGTGTTCACACTAACATTCTTTTAAAAGAACTTCATACCATCTATACTTTTTTCGACGAACACTTTTACGTGATAAACCTTCAGCTTCGAGTTTGATTAGTTGATTTATCAATCTTCTCAATATAATCATAGCATCAATAAAGATTCCTTATTTCTCTGTACGTTTCTGTTAAAAACGGTAACCCATCTGATCTATCGCCATTAAGTCGACAGATCCGTAGAGAAGACAAAGCGATGAAAAATTTAGTATGATGCTAAGTGTTAATAAAAGAACCCTTCCATACCTGCTTTCATGCATTTAGCAGATCACTCACGTTCTTGAGAACTGTCTCTCATTGCTGAAAGAGAACGTTGAAAATCTATTTCTAGATAAATGTGTCGTACTCGGTTTTGTTACTGCTTGATAAGGTGATCTCTGTTTCGAGGAGACTGAATCACTGTAAATCGTCTCATCTTAGTGTATTAGTCTTTTCGAGCAAACAATATAAGCATGCGAGGGTCACCACTTTCGCGGCCATGAGAGTTCTACATTAGACGACCTTGAAGATGAGAAGAAACTTCCAGGAACGAACCACCAGCAAGTCTCACGTGCTGGCTGCATCTGGAACAACATTTACAATTTAGAGGGTTAAATAACCTTCAATTTATTTTATTATGCAACTATGTTTTCTGAATTTAAATGAGTTATACTTTTTTTATTTCATACAATATTGTTTTGCTTATAATATGTTATTGATCCACCTTTTTTTGATTTTATTTGTTAAACCCTTAACTCCATAACTACTACAACGTGATGGACGAAATATAAAAAAAATATTTTTCAAAGCTTCTTCTCAAACTTTTTTTTTTGGCTAAAAAACTTCTTCTCAAATTTGCAAACACCATATATTAAATTTTAATATTAGTGAAACTTTTATAAAAAGTCTCTGACTTCACCCCTGATAACAATCATACATTTAGTTCTATCTAACTATCGCTTAAAATATACTTTTTGTTATACATAATTATAATATAGACATTTTATTCCGCTTAAAGCGCGAGTTACTATCTGGTTAACTTGTAAAACAGAGGCAGAATTTTAGCAGAGATTTGCTTTAACAGTATAGAATTAATGTTAATCAATGTCATTGGCCGATGACAGTTAGAAGTAGGTGGAAAATACAGGTTACTAGTTTACAATTGTGAACGGAAGTTTCCCAGAAAATAAAACAAAAAATATTAGGCCAAAATTCAAGGGATGATTCATCAAGTTTCTTTATCACGTCTAATCAAACCATCATCAATGATGTCACCACCATGTTCTTCGTGTTAGTACTACCATCATTATAAGTTCTAATCCAATGTTACCGATTACTTGGTATCCTTGTTCGGAAACTAGGCTTTACGTGTGCGTTTGGGTTGGACCTACCGCCTAACGAGAAAATTGGATTTTAATCGGAGATTAATTTTAAAATTTTATTTTATTTTTAAAATAAATGTATATACAAAAAATAGTTTATGAAACAATTTGCAAAAGTTACGAGTGGTTTGGTGGTATAATCTTTGATTGATAACACAATGGTTCCAGGTTCGACACACAACATTGTCAGTTTTGCTTGTTTTTTTATATTTTCTTGAATGAGTGGCAGTTTCGTAATTACTTCTTCGTCTTCGTATTAGAGTTTTGACGATTCTTCAACTTTTTTTTCACGGCCGCCATGGATTTTCTTCATGCATACTTAATTTTTTTGTGCGTTTTAGTTGTTGTTTACACATCAAGACTATAGATTTGTCAATATTAATCGATATTGAACTTCAAAATCGCAAAAAACAAACATTTTTTGTATTATACAGCCTAACTATCCGATTGATAGCAAATCGCCACGGACTGGAGCCGCATCACGTTTACTCGTCGGATAATCGGTCCTCGGCGCCGCGTTTTAAAACAAGGCTTGGTCTATATATCTGTTTTAACTAAAAATTAGGTCTTGATCCGTGCAACCGCGCAGATTTTTTTTCATTTTAACATAGTAACATTTATAAATGATCGACAATGTCCCATGTTTGAACATATGAATAATACATTACATAAGCTATTTGTCATTTGATCATATTTTACTATATGGACCATTTTCACTTGTATTTGTTTATAAATATAATTATTTAGTATACTTGTGTATGTTTAATTGTTTATACGTCTATAATAGTTTGCCAAATATATGTTATATGTTCCAAAGTAAAGTTATACGAAGCAAACATCTAAAACTTTTTAAACAAGAACTGTGTATCTGAAAATTATATTAATATTAAAGTTGAGATTTTTATTGCAAAATTTAGAATTTAGTTAGTATAATTATGCATCACCTAAATTTCATCAATGCAAATCTAAACTATGAACTATAAATTTATTTTGGATTCTTATAAAGAAATATATTTAAGTACATTATATTGATATTTAAATTATTTAGCATATATCTATCCTCATTAAAAAGTTAATACATTTATGTCTATATTTTAAAATGAATATTTATCAATTAATAAAATATTTAAAATTATTTTTAAAGTGAACATATATAAAAATATATACTTAGTATGTATTCTTTAAAATGAAACTATTTTCATTTTAGGCTTTGCAAACAATAAACTATTTTAAAATTTTTTTAAATTATGTATATGATATATTTATGAAATATGTTGGTTTATGCTTAAAGTATTATATTGTGCAATTATAAATATTTGTTGTTATTTTATTGGTTAGTATTGTTTAATTATAATTTTGAAATAATTTCGTTAGTGATCACGAATTGATTATGTGAATGTTAGGTGTCAAGATATTAATTGAATAGATTAGTTTTGCTTTATCCCAAAATGAGGTTGTTTCTATTTTAGTTTTTTAACGGTGGATGCCAATATTAATTCACATGTCATAACATTGACAGAAAACGAAAAAGAGAGAAGGTATTGATATTAATATTAGTCTAAATGTTGTATTTAAAATGTTACCAAACAATGTTTAAGACATTGTCGAAATATTAATTAACAGTAGTCAATATTCTTATCCTAGATATTGTTTGGAAAAATATATACATTATAAATTAAAAATAAAATAATGATAGTAGTTAGGATTTGAAAAATATCTCAAATATATATTGTTTGGTAACATCTTATAAAAACAGGAAAATAATCATTAAAAATGATTACTTTTATAAAAATTTCTTTGAATAGTTTATTTTTAGTAAGTACAATAAAATACTATCAATTTAATTATTTGGCTAAATAATAAAATCGATTAACATATGAAGAGTATGATTGCAAGTAATTGTCAATAATAGTACAACAATATTAAAAGTATATTGCATATCAAATATCACATGGTACAGCCCGAGAAAGAAAAATGGTGTAACAAATGTTCTTTAATGTCATATTTTCAAATAAATGTTCATATCAAATGTCATAGCTTCCACCAGAAGATTCGATTAATACCATTTGGTATAATCAATAAGATAATAAATTGAGAGTCTAAATATATAAAATGCTACCTCTGAAATAATTAGATTTGTGTTGAGTAAGAATTATTTAATCATTGATGAGGATATTAAAATGAATAAGGATATTGTTGGGATATAATGAAGATAACAATAATATGCAATTAATAAACTTGTTTGAAATTGTCCAATTTAAAAATCACACATGAAGTAAAGTTGTGACTTCTATTTTAATAGAATAGATAGAATTTTAATAAATAATTATTAGATAATCTTTTAATTATCAAAATCATTATATTTTTATAATATTTTTTTTGTCTGTTCATAAAATTAGAATTATAAGTTACATATATGTTCTATCCTTTTCAGTTTAATTGTCGCTGTAAAGTAAATTTTGTTTCAAAACAAATGTCGTTTTAAAATTTCAATGCAAAATTTATTAACAATATTTTTCAAATTAGTTTTCTATTGATTATGTGTATAGTAGTGATGTTTTTATTTTGAGAATATGCAAAATTTAATATTTTTTTTTAATTTATGGGCATAAACCTAAAATTACAATTAAAATTAAACGGAAGGAGTATGATTATTGACATTTATTTTAAAATTTGAACTATATAATTATATTGCAATTCATTTCAGATAGTTTTATTGTGATTAGTGATTTTCTGAATATTAAAACACACAAGCATTATAACAACAATCACAAAACACCTAAAAATCCCCCACGAGATCACATTATCTAGTCTAGCTCCACACACCTAAAAATCTACAAGCTTTTCGTTGCTCTGGCGTAAGATGTTTATATACAAAGATTAACCTAAAAGTGATGAAGCGCACATCAGATTAGTTTTCTTTTCAGCAGATAGAGATCAATGGAACTGTCTTGTCTTCTTCCATAGGCTTCATTACTGATGGTGGTGATGAAGAAAGCCTGTGAACCAAAACATCTAGAGCTTCTTTCATCCACCAGTCTCTACAAGCTTCTCTTGCTTCATCTACTTTCATCCACATTCTTTGACGAAGATGTTGTTCAGGCCAAAGCTCAAGCTCTTCTTTCACAAACATTGGGAACATTAGTCCTTCATAGAATGTTCCTCTGCTTTTGCTCAAAAAATCCCATTTTCCAAGTTGTCTCTGCTCAAATACCAACACACATACTTTTAAAACTTTGAAGCTAAATCCAAGTAAAATAAGGTCAAAACGGTACCATAAGATCAGTTTCAAGTATATACCTCAACGTCTCCAATAACTCCAGCTTCTTCCAGAGACTCTCTTGAAGCAGCTTCTTCTATAGACTCATCAAGCTCCCAACCACCCTGACATTATTCCAGAGTAATGAAATAGTTAATTTCCATAAGACTAATAATCAAAAGCTAGGGCTTATTTTTTTTGTTTAGTTTAGTTGGTGGTGGTACATAGATTTAGTACCTTTGGGAACATTAGAGCATGACCTTTTTGTGATGAGATAACCAAAACTTCAAATTCATCGCTAACTATGCCATCGCTTGAAGTTTTGAGTCTATACGGAATACACCTAAAGTTTCACCCAAATTTCAAATTTCAGACACTTAAATCACATGGAAATCAAATCCGAGATACATACCCTACGACCTGACGGCGTCCCTTGTTGTATCTTTGGTACTGACGGCCCGTACGAGAGACCACACACACCATTTATGTGTACAAAAGACGAGTGATCACGGTTTTGTTTGGACTGAAGATGAATCTTCACAAGAAAGAAGAACCCACGAATGTTTAGTCGGTTCGGAGATCGAAGTTACAAAGTCTTTTAAGTGTTAATTATAAGAAAATGAGTGGATAGGAGATATGAAATATGATGGTTGAGTGCAGAAAAGATTGAGATGAGACAAAAACCGTTGTCTCTGCCTCGTATGGCTCATCCTTCTTATAAGATAAACGGTCGATTTTTTTTCCCTTTTTCTATTGTTCCCATCGTATTTGGTAATTTTAAGTTTAATTTGGTGTAATAATTAATTATAAAATAAAGCAGTGCACAAAAAAATATGAATGGTGAATTACGTTATCTCACATCATCAACTATATATGTTTTAGTGAAAACGTTAATGATCACTGAAGAAATGCACTTCATTGTTTTCAAAACGAGAGTCCACTATTCTATATCTACATTTTTGTGCTTAAATCTGGTTCAATATTTACATATTGCTCGAGATATTTGATGGACATCAAAGAAAAAGCTAACTGAACCAAACTGAGTAAACGAATGTGAACAGGAAGGAGCCAACAAATATGTCGACTCATCTCGATATATTAATAGATGTAAAATAATGAAACGTACGTAAATAATGGCGGGCCACATAGTTACGTAGCAAGAGAGTAAGGCATATAAAAACAGTTATAGTAATTGGAGAGTAGTGAGTAGTCATCCGCATGTAATTTCTCCGCAGTTTCTTGTTCCAGGTTTAGGTGGGACTCTATTATATATGAATAAAGAAAACAAAATATATAAAAGTCGCTATCCATACGCGGCTGGTTAATGTTTACGCGGCGGGACGACGTCACGTGCATCAAGCCCCAATGCCCCATGCACCCTCGAGGGACGTGTTCTGATCGCAATCTCTCATTTTCCGCGTATGCCACTAAGTCTGAGTCTGTGTCCATAGCCCATGGGAAAGATCGAAACTACCGACATGGAACAATGGTTTCACTAAATCCTGAAAAGTGCAAAATGTCACTTTCCAAAATTTGGCCAGCTTCGTTTATATATTACAATTTATTCGAAAATTTGCAAACTAATAACAATTTATCATTTAACAAACTCATAGTAGTTTAGTGATTGAAGGATTTATTAGATGTCCCACATCGTTTAATGATGTAATCTTTGGGCAATATAATATGTGTATGGGCAATCCTCCACTCATGAGTTAACTTTTGGGTGTGAGTTAGACCCATCACTAATATGGTATTAGAGCTCATGGTTAAACCCAGTAGATGATTTCCCATATAAATAGTTGTCTACCTATGTAGCTTATAAAAATGCCCCATCTTGTTGTGGTATTTTCGAGATGTTGGACTTGGGCTGTTTCCGATTGGACCGTTCCCATCCATATCTCGAGAGGGGCTATTAGATGTCCTACATCGTTTAATGATGTAATCTTTGGGCAATATATACGTGTATGGACAATCCTCCACTCATGAACTAGCTTTTGGGTGTGAGTTAGGTCCATCACTAATAGGATTTATCATCTTGAAAGTTTAAAGGATTAAAGTTGAATCATTCAACTATAATCATAATCATGTTTGGTTACTACTACCAGTGCCGTGCCATTGTACCTAGACGAATAAAATATGGATAGGTATGTAGTTGGATTCGTTTGTGTATCATTGTACCTAGCTAGATGCATCTATGTTCAACTATTTTTTTTTTTGTCAGAATTACCAAATGTGAATGTTGTGTGCACAGGAAACGTCCAATCATATGAAACATTTCCAAGTGTCTGTCTACACACAAAATTAATAAGAACAAAGAAATATATTGATCAACGATGATTACAATCTAGGTTTTGACAAAAGATTATAACATATGCTTATTTTGTATTTAAACTACGGCGGGATGAGAGTATTCGAATGGTTCCTGATAAGTTGTTGTACAAACATGGAAGAAAGTTAATTTTGTTAGATCATATAACTCAAAATTCTCAACTCCTTATTCTTAGCTATTACCTTCCCTCTAATACATCTTCGTACCTCCCACTCTCACCCGAACAGCAATAAAAATAGTCGAGAATCAAACTCCTTCACTAGCTTAATCTTGTTGTATTTACTATTTTTGATGATCTGAAAATAGAACGAAAAAGGTAATTATATCAAAAGAGGGACTGGAAATTAAAGACGAGTACCTGTTGTTAGGAATGTCAAACAGGTTGATCCGTCCCGTCCCGTACCGCAGCGGGTTCGTCTTCGAGCGGGTCACGGCGGGCCAGGTCCGCGCGGGCTACGGTCCTTAAAATGGCTGACCAAACCCGTACCGCAAAACATGTAGGCCTTTGCGGATCAGCCGGCGGGACATAGAATTACAAACGAACATATGGCTCATGAACGCTTCAAGATATGATTCAAGGCGGTTTATCAGTTTCATGACGAGTGAGTTTAGTCGATGATTGAATTGGATAAGGCAATACACTTGTTAGTTGAAGATTTTAGTTGGATCAAAACACTAGTTTATTTACTTTTGTTAGCCTTCAAACATTTTAAAAATAAACAATACTTTAGTTGCTGAATCCAAATATTATAACTTATAAGTTTATAACAAATGCTTTAGTTTTCTGAATCCAAAATTATATAAAACCAACACCAAATCAAAGATGCTAATCCCAAAAATAAATAAAAAGAAAACACCAATCACACTTCTTATTCTTCATCTTTATCACCAACAAGCGACAAAAGATATAAATTTCTCTTCTTCACCATCAACTCCATCTTCTACAAATAAGAATAATAGAAGTGAGTTAAAGATATATTGAAACCTAAAACTTCAAAATGTATGATAGTGTGAACAAATACATATAGGCAAAACTATGAAGAACCCATTGCGGGAACTAAATCTTCTTCTTCGGTGGAAAATGAGTTTTCAAACATCTTATGATGACTTGAAGAAGGTCCACAAGTGCAGATCGAAGGCGCTTGGGAGACCGGAAGCATCATCGACCCTGAAACCACCATCACCAGAGTTACATAACGTCGAATCACCTTCTCTCTCTCTCAATGTTTTAGGCGAAAGCAGAAATGGGGACTTAGGGTTGCGGGCCTTTAAAATCCCGCAGGTTAAGCCCATCCCACTTTCGACCTGTCCCGTTTTCGACCCGTCCCGCTTTCGACCCGTCTCGCTTTGAACCCGTCCCGCGAGGACCGCAATTTTGCGGGCTTAACAAATGGAGGCCCAATCCCGCCCTGCAGCAAGCCTTTACGGGCCAGACCCGCGGTCCAGGTCCTTGATTGTCATCCCTACCTGTTGTAAATGTGATGCATAGAGGACTAAACATACTTTCATCAATACTATTAAAAGGGAAGGAGTCTGAAAAAATCTACCTATAAAAGTTGTTTGGACCATTTCATTTAAGTCATTATTTTTTTGTCTTACCTTAAATTTATACTAACAATATGTTACCATATATTTATCTAACAATAATTTAGTCAATTTTTTTATTTATTTAAATCTCACTCATAAATCCTAATCATTACTATTACTATATTTATCATTTTGATTTTTAATCGTAAAAGCATTGAAACTAATGTTTTATATTATCACTTTTATCATATAATATATGATTTAAAGCAAGATAAATTACAAGACATATATGTGTACATTCTATCTTTCTCTTTCGTTTATAATAAAGTAATCATATCATATATAAACTTTCCTACTAAAATCTCATATCATATACTAAACTTTCAACCGTCTATAGTTTGATAATATTTTCATATTTAAAAATGATTTTTCTAAATATTCATGTTACCTTCACAAAAATGAAGAAATTCATTGGTTCTATTGAAACTAACTCGACTTCACGATATCAGTATTGATTATTCAAGATTTTGAAAATTATTTGTTTAGATATTATACTTTTATATACTTTTCACTTAAAACGAATCAATACTATTAAAAGGGAAATAGTTTAAAAAAATCTAATATAAAAAAGTTATTGGAGTTATATATAACTATTTATTAATTTTCTGATAATACATTAATCATTCTAAACATACAATATTTTAAATATTTTTAACAGATCTTAATATTATTTCTTATGATACATTTACTCAGAAAAATATTTCATCAACCATTTTTTTGTACAATAACGTTAAAATCTATATTAAAAGGTTGTTGGACTTGATATGGACGTAATTGGTCTACATCTGTTTGGGTATTTAAGATCCTAAAAGAATTCGAAATATATAAAAAATCTGAAAAATATCCAAAACACGAAAAGTATTTGAAACTCCAAACAAATACAAAAAAAAATTCAAATACCTAAAAATTTAAAATCTTATTCAAAATCTGACACGATGAACTAAAAAATACCCAAAATTTTATCCAAATACCCATTTTTTTTTTTAATTTGAAAAATTTACTTGAAATCAAAACTCTAATCGTAAACCAAAAACTTAAAAACAATATCCATAATACCGGAAACATATTCGAAATATCCAAATATACCTAATAAACACATATTTATGATGAGATCTAGGGTAAGACCCGGACTCAAACAAAGACATGCGGGTCAAAAAAAATCCAATAGGTTATCTTCTCTGGTCCTGAACTAAACCTATAATTTTGGGTCAATTCGGTTGGTTTTTTTGATCCGGATACAATTCTCATGTCGAAAAGAAACTTACGTAAAAGTCTACATATAAAATTTCAAACAAACTAATTTGTAGATTATATAGCTGTTAAAAATTATGTTTTTCAATATAATAAAACTTTGTATTAAATATAATCCAACAATCCCGCGCTTGGGTCAAAATCTAGTTCGCAATTAAGCGGGCATTGAGACACTCCCTAATTGGATGACATGGTATTTTACCCTTTAATCATACTTCTCAACAGAATAGTGCACAACATTTTATGATAATATTCTTCTAAACTAAACCTGAAAAGGATAGAGAGAAGTAAATATCAGCAAGGTTAAAATCAATAGATAAGAAATTTTTTTCCAACCAACAATTCTGCATTATTCACGTTTATTGAAATATAAGTAACACCTAAACTCCCTCATGGGACAGCTTGAAATGGGATTTTTTTTTTTAATAATACATGAACAATTTTGAAAAGTTCTATTAGTTTCAACATTGTTGATTTTTTTTTTCTTTTACAACAAAAGGTAAAACGAAACTAAGCAGATTTCTAATCCGAAAACCACTTTGGAAGAATTGAATCAACATAAACCATAGCAGAAGGCCAATTTCTAGCACCTTATACCAGTTTGTCCGCCATTATATTTTGCGTCTTTGGGATATGTTGAATAAACATAAAAATTTATTAATTTATCAACATAGAAGTAAATAATTTCGTCGTATCAATAATTTTTTTTTAAAATACACAAACAATTTTAAAAAGTTTTATATTCAATATTGTTGGACTAATTTTTAATTGATAAGAAAATACATGAACAATTTTAGATATCCATTTATTAGACCAATTAATTTTCGTTGCCAATTAAATACACTGACTTCCGAAATTCTCAGATTTTACACGTCAACAATGTCTCGGTGACGAGTTTAATTAAAACACGTAGTTAGAAATAGTGTTAATTGAAAAAGGAAATTGACCCGACCCGGATAACAACAAAAAGTTCGACCGGAGAAAGTCGCCGGAGAAAAGGAAAGGCGAAACTCTCCGTACATATTATAAACCCTGTTTTTTTTCTTTGTACTGTGGGCTTTTGCTTGCTCGCAGACACGTTCTTCCTCCTTCTCCCCTCTCTTCAGAACATAAAGTTCGAACCTTTCTCCTGCTCCCGCTCTCTTTGTTACGCGAAGGAGCTAAAATCGATCTAGGGTTTTGGTTTCTGTTGTTGTTGTTGTTGTTTCATTACCCCGATTAAAGATGTCGCAAGACGAGGAGATTGTGATGCGGGATGTGACGAACGCGGGACTCTGCATTGGCGACCGCATTGGCCGAGAAGCCGCGTCTCAGCTCGATCTAGAAGAGGCTCTCGAAGCTTCCAGATACGCTAGTCATCCCTACTCCACTCATCCCAGAGAGGTTACTACCTTATTTTGAAGCAATTAGCTTATTTGGGTTCTCGAATTCGAAGGGAATTAGATGAAATCGAGCAATTACAATCGAAAAGGTTTCTCCTTTTTTTTTATGATGCAGTGGCCACCGTTGATAGAGGTGGGTGATACTTGGGAGCTCCCTTCTGTGCTTATTGAAAGGTACAATACAGCAGGTGGTGAAGGGACGGCTTTATGTGGGATCTTCCCAGAGATTCGACGGGCTTGGGCATCCGTTGATAACTCTCTCTTTCTCTGGCGTTTCGACAAAAGGTTTGGCTTTTTTAAAAATTTAGTTAACAGAGATGCCTTTTTTACATAGTTGTTTGCTCTGTCAATTAGGGATGGGCAATGCCCTGAGTATAGCGGGGAGGACCAGGCTATTTGCGCGGTTGGTTTAGCTAAATGTAGACCAGGAGTTTTCGTTGAAGCTATTCAGTATCTTTTGGTGTTGGCAACTCCTGTTGAGGTGAAGCTATTCAGTTTTTCTTTCTTTAGTTTTGTGTATTGTCTATAATTTTTTTTCTGAGGGAAAAAGTGGTTGCTTGTCATCAGTTGGTTCTTGTGGGAGTTTGCTGCACTGAAGGACCTGATGGAAGAGATCCTTATGCTGAAATTTCAGTACAGCCTCTGCCTGACTATACGATTTCATCTGATGGAGTGGCGATGACATGCGTTACGTGTACTAGTAAAGGGCGCATTTTCATGGCTGGGCGTGATGGGCACATATATGAGCTTCTATATACTACTGGCTCGGGATGGAATAAACGTTGTCGTAAAGTCTGCCTTACTGCTGGTGTTGGTAGTATTATCTCGAGGTACGCATATCCTCTTCCTTTTTTGACATTCTTTCTGTCCTTTCTGATCGTTCTTAAAACTTTTATCTTCAATTCTGCCGATTATAGGTGGGTTGTGCCGAATGTATTCAAGTTTGGGGCTGTGGATCCTGTTGTGGAGATGGTTGTTGATAATGAAAGGCAAATCTTGTACGCCCGCACTGAAGAGATGAAGCTTCAAGCGTATGTTTTTGGGCCAAACGGGGAAGGCCCTCTCAAGATGGTTGCTGAAGAAAGGAATATGTTAAACCAGAAGGATGTGAGCCAAGGGAATCGACAGTCGACAGCGGCAGGTCGATCTAACAAGCCAACCATAGTCAGCATTTCACCGTTGTCCATGCTGGAGTCCAAGTGGTTGCACCTTGTTGCTTCCTTATCTGATGGTAGGAGGATGTATCTCTCCACCTCGCCGAGTGGAAGTAGTTTCAGCGGGTTCAGCAACCACCGCCAGTCTCCAAACTGCTTAAAAGTCATTTCCACTAGGCCATCTCCTCCATTGGGCGCTGGTGTTGGGCTTGGTTTTGGAGCTGCATCTCTTGCTGGTAGAACTCAGACTGAGGATCTCTCCATGAAGGTTGAAACAGCATATTATTCTGTTGGAACCCTTGTCCTCTCAGATTCATCGCCACCTGCTATGTCTTCTCTTCTGGTTGTTAGCAGAGATCCAAGTGTTCACTCTCAGGTTGGCGGCACTTCAGGGTCAAGCTCAAGGAGTTCTCGGGCACTACGGGAAGTTGTGTCCTCTCTTCCCATTGAAGGCCGTATGCTTTTTGTAGCAGATGTGCTCCCATCACCCGATACTGTCGCTACTGTTCAGTCATTATATTCAGAACTTGAATACTGTGGAGTTGAAGTCTCCGGAGAGTCTTATGAAAAGGCTTGTGGAAAACTCTGGGCCAGAGGTGATCTTTCAACCCAGCATATTTTGCCAAGAAGAAAGATGGTCGTTTTTACCACCATGGGTATGATGGAACTGATCTTTAATAGGCCTGTTGATATATTGAGAAGGCTTCTAGAATCCAACTCTCCACGGTCTCTTTTGGAAGATTTTTTCACTCGCTTTGGAGCAGGTGAAGCCGCTGCAATGTGCTTGATGTTGGCTTCCCGCATAATTAATTTTGAAGATTTAATTAGTAACACTGTTGCCGATAAAGCGGCTGAGGCTTTTGAGGATCCTAGACTTGTAGGAATGCCACAGTTTGATGGCAGTACTGGATTGTCAAACACTAGGACAGCAACTGGAGGTTTCAGCATGGGCCAAGTTGTTCAAGAAGCCGAGCCAATATTCTCAGGCGCTCACGATGGGCTCTGCCTTTGTACTTCAAGACTACTTTTCCCCATATGGGAACTTTCTGTAATGTCTAAAAAACCCAGTTCTGATGCCATGTCTTCGGACGGACTGGTGATTTGTCGTCTTTCTGCAAGTGCTATGCATGTGCTGGAAAGCAAGATTCGATCGTTGGAGAGATTCTTAAGATCTAGAAGGAACCAGAGAAGAGGGCTTTATGGATATGTTGCTGGGTTAGGAGGTGTAACTGGCTCTATTTTGTATGGTACTGGTTCAGAGTTGGGAGCTACTGAAAGGAATATGGTTAGGAACTTGTTTGGAGCATATTCTAATGGAGGTGAGTCCGCAAATAAAAGACAACGGTTGCCATATAGTCCTGCTGAATTGGCTGCCACGGAGGTAAGATTTGTCGAATTCTTCAAAATCTAGTGTTACTTTCTTTCTCCTCAGGTGGTCCTTTTAGGAAGGGATTAATTAGTCTTTCCCTCCTGCAGGTAAGGGCGATGGAGTGTATTAGGCAGTTGCTTCTCAGATCTGCAGAAGCCCTTTTCCTGCTGCAACTTCTTTCTCAACATCACGTTGCTAGATTAGTTCAGGGGCTTGACGCAAACTTAAAGCAAGCTTTGGTTCAGTTGACATTTCATCAGTTAGTGTGCTCTGAAGAGGGTGACCAAATCGCAACAAGACTCATATCTGCCGTGATGGAGGTACCTCACTTTGTAATTTAAAATTAACGTGAGGGTCCTCTTACTAATTGTTTTGAATGTCTTAACTTAAATCTGCTACTATTGGTGCCCCAGTATTATACTGGCTTAGATGGCAGGGGAACAGTTGATGATATAAGTGGACGACTACGTGAAGGTTGCCCAAGTTACTTCAAGGAGTCTGATTACAAATTCTTCTTAGCTGTTGAACGCCTTGAAAGAGCTGCGTTAGCGTCAGATGCTGAGGAGAAACAGAATGTTGCTAGAGAGGCGTTCAGTTTCTTGAGTAAAGTCCCTGGATCCGCAGATCTCAGAACTGTCTGCAAACGTTTTGAGGAATTGAGGTTAGTTTTTCATTCAAGTAAATGTCTACACAATTGGTTGGTTAGCTTTTATTCTTGATGACACTCAAAAAAAGTTGAATCCCTTATACCTTTCTGAAACGAATTTCAAGAATTATGAATAATTTTCTACAGGTTCTATGAAGCTGTTGTCTGCTTGCCTTTGCAGAAGGCCCAAGCCCTGGATCCTGACGGCGATGCTTTCAATGACCAGATTGATGGTTCCATTAGAGAGCATGCTCTTGCCCAGCGGAAACAATGCTACGAAATAATCGCCAATGCCTTGCGATCTCTAGTTAGTTCCATGCTCGAGGAGGCTTCACGTAGACAATATATATCCCAAATCGTTCATCTTGGTGTGCAATCAACTGACAGAGCCTTCCGGGAGTATCTGTACACGGCCATGGTAGAACTAGGTCTTGAAAACGAGCTGCTAGAGTATGGAGGTCCAGATTTGGTACCTTTTCTCAAGAATGCTGGCAGTCCTGCATCAGAGGTTAATCCTTTAAACTATTTCAAATCTTATGGTCAGGATTTCTATGGAAATTTGTCAATAAATAAGACATAGCGATGAATCTTAAAATATTGTCTACCTCTTACCTAAAAACCTCCATAGCTGAAAACTAGGAGCCTCAGTCGGCTACCAACTGCAAAACATAAAACAAATAAGGTTTAGTGGTAGACACTGCATCATTTTTTGAAAAATTATTCATTTCTTCTTATGCTATAGGTCGGTGCCGTTTCGTCTGGATCATCAGGGACACAGATTTCATCTGATCAAGCAAAATACTTTGATCTGCTTGCGAAATACTACGTGTCGAAGAGACAGCATGTGCTTGCTGCTCATGTGTTTTTAAGGCTTGCAGAACGGCACACAATTATTCCAGGGGACAGTCCTACTCTTGAACAAAGGTATCTGTCTTTTATGTTGTCTTGAAAACTTTCTCCTAATTCACAAATTACATTGATTGTTTTACTCTCTCTTCCTTTTCAATCTATAATGGTTTGCTGCTTTGTGAATTTTAGGCGACAATACCTTAGCCTCGCAGTTTTACAGGCCAAGAATGCAAGTAACAGTGATGGTTTAGTAGGTTCTGCCCAAGGTGCTTCTGACAGTGGGTTGCTTGATCTGCTCGAAGGAAAACTCGCAGTTCTCCAGTTCCAAATAAAGATTAGAGACAAATTTGAAGCTATTGCTTCCAGTTTCGAGTCCTCTGTTGCCATGCAGGACTCTGACCAGAATGAACTTGATGGTGATTCTAGTGACGATTCCAGCTTAGCAAATGCGGCAAATGAAAAGGCCATGGAGCTCTCCTTGGAACTTAAAAAGATAACGCAGTTGTATAATGAATATGCTGTCCCGTTTGAGCTCTGGGAGGTAAGTCCTAAACCATCGTATGTGCTAGTGTCTTTGACTCTCTGTGAAGGCTCTCCATATGTTGAATGTTTGCTTTTCTCATATATGCAGATTTGTCTGGAAATGCTCTACTTTGCCAACTATTCTGGTGATGCTGATTCAAGCATCATAAGGGAAACATGGTCTAGACTCATGGAGCAAGCTCTTTCACAAGGCGGGATAGCTGAAGCCTGTTCAGTTCTCAAGAGAGTCGGATCTCACATATATCCTGGTGATGGAGTTGTTTTACCGCTCGATGTTTTGTGCCTTCACCTCGAGAAAGCTGCACTTGTAATCTCCTCCTACTCGTTCTGTTCGTTTGGTTCTTTTCATCAGGTTATGAGCTGATTTTTGAATAGAAGTTACTGACAATTTTTTACAGGAGAGAGCAGAGAGGAATGAAATGGTTGGGGATGAAGACATAGCTAGAGCTCTACTAGCCGCCTGCAAAGGCGCAGCTGAGCCTGTTCTCAACGCTTATGACCGTTTATTATCAAATGCAGCCATTGTACCATCGCCGAATCTAAGAATCCGGCTCCTTCGTTCGGTTCTGGTGGTGCTACTTGAATGGGCAATGTCTGTGTTGTCAGACAGAATGGGACAGAGTCCAACCAGGTCTTCTTTGATGATATTAGGTGGCTCGTTTGCGCATGAGAACAAAGCCGTTCGTAACCAAGGGGTCCGTGATAAGATCGCAAACGCCGCAAACAGGCAAGTTTCTCTTTGTCATCTTAAGTAAGCTTTAGCTATTCGGTTTTAGGAAATATATCTGATTGAACTGTAACCAAATCAAATATTCTGATTGAACTGTAACCAAATCATATATTATATAGTCTTGGGTATAAACGTAAATGTAATTCTTATGTCTTTTGGGATACTGAACAGATACATGACGGAGGTTAGGAGACTGACGCTACCACCGACGAAGACGGAGAGTGTATACGCAGGTTTCAAAGAACTTGACGAGTCTCTCATTACTCCATTCTCCTTCTGATCCACCATCACTCTTCTTCTCTTTTAATTTGCATCAGTTTTCTTCACCTTATAGGGAGTTTTTAGCAGCTTTATTAAATCACACTCTTGGGAAAATCTCCCCTTCTTTAGTCTTCAGAGAGAATCAAAAGATATGAAAAGAATAATACTGTTAGTTGCTCTTAGATAATGAGGCATTGTGCGTCATTTCTTTGTATTATGTAACTGCTGTTATATTCAAACCAAGTTGATATTTGAGAAAACAAGTAATGAGGATTAAAGGTATTTGGTTAGTTTATGGTATATGTGCGCTAAAACTTAACAAACCTCAACATGATGGATGAGAAAACAAGTTGATATTTGAGAAAACAATCACTTTTCTTTGCAAGTTGCAAACATTTGCACTTGTTAAAATGAAATAGTATACTTTACATGAAATTTTCGACTAAGACCATTCGTGCTTCTCGACGTTGGATTCCATTTCACACATTTTCATAGAATCAAAGTCGAATTTTGTTGGCAGCTTTTGCTTCCCCTACCTTGCTTGACCTTTTATCATCCTCTCGTCTCGAGGACAACAACATTAACAATAAGAAGAAAACAGTGTTTACGTCAAGTGTTTTTAGATATTAATTTTGTATTATCGTTTATAGAGATGTGTGTGCACTCTTTGGATATTTCTGTGTTGCAGATATAAAATTGGCTGTGTGTTACAGTTGGATATTTCTGTGCTGCAGATATAAAATTGTCTGTGTGTTACAGTTTAAGTTGAATAATGTAGACTGGTCAGATTTTGAAACCGTAACTGTTACTGAATTTTTTTAATGAAAATATTATGGGGACCAATGGATTGTAAAAGGGAAACGTAAAGGAAATGAAATGCGTTTAGATGGATAATGTAATGAAACAACTAAGATAATGTAAACAAACAGCTCCAAATTTGAGATTAGTTGAATTGACCGTGGTCCGGACTTGGGGACATGTTCGGTTCATTAAAGCTCAGAGATTCTTGTTCCCTCCCTACATTGATTTCTCTCTTCATTATATACACTCGTATCTAAAAATAATACTACTAATAATGTAAAACTTAAGGAAAACCAGTTTCTTATACTACAATTTATGATTTTACGAGGGTGTTTTTTTCAGTTTGCACAAACAAAAAAGTTTTGATCAGTCACTTTCTTGTCATAATCACAATACTGCATATGCATAGAGTAAATTCAAATATTTAAGGAATTGAATTCTTGCTCAGTCCCCTGAAATTAGTGAGACAAAAGAAGAACGTTACATAAGCTTCAAAAAGCAATCTCAAACTTGAATAGGAGTGTTAAGTCATTGGAATGATGAAGACATGGTCCTCTAGTGATTTGTAACATTTGGCGTACATGTTTGGGCAAAAAATAAGGGATGGTCCCTAATATAATCTGACAACACATACAATATAAATTCAGATGGTCCCCCTAATCCCTTCAATGTAATTAACCATATTATCATACGAACACCAGTGTTTATGAGTTATCTAATTTTACAAGCAGTTATGAGATATAACATTTGATTATGAAAATAGAAAGAAAACAAATATTTGGCGCTAAAACAGACACAATTATAAAAGGCGCGTTAAAAATCAAAGACGAAGACGCCATTAAACTACACTAGTGATTGATTAATCATCTCTCTCTCTATCGTTATCAAGCAATATCCTTAAATCTCATTTAAATCTCTATCTCTAGCCTTCACTCTACAAAACTACTAATAACCAAAAATGTTCTCTCTTTGGCGATTCTAAAAGTATGGATTTTGCTCTCTGCTTTGTTTGTAATTGCGTTTCTTTTTTATGTAAAGTATTGATTTTTATGAGCCAATGGGTATCCTAGTTGATTCTCTGTGGTGTGTAGTGTCTTAGAACTTTTAGCCTTTGGTTAAATTAATTAAGAAACTTTGGTGAGGAGTGAGGATTGAGATCGAATAAAAATGGAGGGAAGAGGGTATATCTCACCTTCATTGGCTTCTTATCGGGAAGGAGGAGGAAGCAAGGGCTTGCCTCGACGGAGGCCAATGAGGCCGAGCTGTGACGCGCATAACGAGCTCATAACCTTACTCCACGGCTCTGATCCCGTAAGAATTGAGCTAAATCGTCTAGAGAACGAAGTTAGAGGTACGCGATTACTTTTTTAATGAGGATTTGAGTTGTGAAAAGTCTACTACTTTGTGTTCCATCAACGTGCGTGCGTGTCATTCTTGTTTTAAAGCATTGACATGGTGGTCTACAGATAAGGAGAGAGAGTTATCTGAAGCCCAAGCAGAGATCAAAGCATTGAAGTTGTCTGAAAGACAACGTGAGAAGGCTGTTGAAGAGGTTCGTTTATCCCTTATTTATTAAGCTTCAGTTACACTAAAGCTCCCAACTTTTTTCGGTTTCTTGATTTGAATAATACTTACTTCATCTCCTTAGACCTTGTGTGGCATTGCATAATATCTGGTATTAGTTTCTTTGGTCAGTCATTAATATTGCTTGTATGCGATCTTAGTTCAGTTTGATTTATCTAATGCACCACAACCATCTCCTACAGAGCTTATTTAGATTTTGATTTTTTTTTTTTTTTTAATTTTATATAACTTATCTCTTTACACTGACTTCTCTGCTGACTAATTTGAATTTGAATGTTGAAGCTCACTGAAGAGTTGGGAAAAACGTCAGCTAAACTCAAGCTGATTGAAAACCTTCTTGAGAGTAAAGTGGGTTTGTAATATCTCTCTATTTTCATATGGTTGCTCTTGATTCTGTGTCTAATGATGTTGTGTTGTCACAGAACCTTGAGATCAAGAAAATAAATGAAGAAAAGAAAGCTTCCACGGCAGCTCAGTTTGCAGCAGAAGCCTCTCTTCGCAGGGTTCATGCTGCTCAAAAGGATGATGACATGCCTCCTATTGAAGCTATCCTTGCTCCTTTAGAGGCTGAACTCAAGCTCGCAAGACAAGAAGTATACTCCTTTCTGAAATATCTTCGTAATAGCTTTTGTTTCAATAAGTCATGAAGAGACATTTTAAACAGCATTCTCATCTGATTATTGGGTAGATTGCTAATCTCCAAGACGACAACAAATCACTTGACCGCCTTACCAAATCAAAGGAAGCAGCTTTGCTTGACGCTGAAAGAACAGTTCAGTCTGCATTGGCGAAGGCCTCAATGGTTGATGATCTGCAGAACAAGAACCAAGAATTGATGAAACAAATTGAAATTTGTCAGGTATGTCTTAGAACACCAGATTAGAGATCTCTTCCCTTTGCTTAAGACGTGGTGGTCTTATTTGTTGATACATTAGGAAGAGAATAGAATCATAGACAAGATGCACAGACAGAAGGTTGCAGAAGTTGAGAAGCTTATGCAGAGTGTGAGGGAGTTGGAAGAAGCTGTTCTTGCTGGTGGTGCAGCCGCTAATGCAGTGAGAGATTACCAGAGGAAATTTCAAGAAATGAATGTAGGCTTCTATACTGCCACAGTAACTTGTTCTTACTCTAGTCTCGTTGTGATTGTGTCTTTTTGGTATTTTTCTTATAGGAAGAGAGAAAGATTCTTGAACGGGAACTGGCTCGTGCTAAGGTTAATGCAAACAGAGTTGCTACTGTAGTAGCAAACGAGTGGAAAGATTCTAATGACCAAGTGATGCCTGTAAGGCAGTGGCTTGAAGAACGGAGATTCCTACAGGTCTTGTTTTTCGTTCCCTTACTTCTCATGCTCCTACGAGCTGTGTTGGTGGTTAACTAAAACTATTGCCGTTTCCTAATTGTGTTTGGACAGGGAGAAATGCAGCAACTACGTGACAAACTTTCCATAGCTGACCGAGCTGCAAAATCTGAAGCTCAGCTGAAGGTAGAATTTAGTCATGCTGGTTCGGTTAGTTCAGGTAGTTCGATTCTGTTAACTCGGTTCGAAATAAATCTTACCGAGTTAACCGTTCAGTAGTGGGTTAGTTTGATTTTTGAAAATCCTACCGAAGTTTTTGATTTCGGTAAAACTTTGGATGAGTTCGGTTAATTTCGGGTTAGTTTGGTTAGTTCAGTTCGGGTTTTTGGTATGGTATGGTTTGGTTATAATTTTCCTAAACTGCATACTGAAAACCAAACTTAAACAAAAACCAACCGAATCGAACCGAACTCCTGACTCCTAACGCAGCTAACCAAAAATTTCAGTTCGGGTTAAAATCCTAGGCCTAGGTAGAATCATATATGCACATCTCTAGCTTTTTTAGATGGCCTTTAATTGCTGTTGCTAATTTTGCCTTTCTTAGGAGAAATTCCTTCTGCGGCTAAGAGTGTTAGAAGAGAGTCTAAAGAGGCCTACAAGCAACGGCAACAGAGGCACACCTGGTGTTAGAAGTTCAAGCAATGGGCCTTCTCGAAGACAATCCCTTGGTGGAACCGGAACCGAGACGAGTCCAAAATATTCATCAAACGGCTCTTTGACCAAGAGAACACCAAGTTCTCAGTCCAGATCATTGACTGCTAGTGCGAGCACTGTATTGAAGCATGCTAAAGGAACATCTGTATCATTCGATGGGGGAACCAGATCATTGGATAGAAACAAAGTGCTAATGAGTAGACCAGGATCAAATTTTTCTCTGAACCACCAGTCTTCTGAAGGAGCTAGCAGAGTTGAGTCGGGTAGCTCAGTAAAAGGGGAAGAATCAGATGAAAAGTCGACAGATAATGATAGTGTCCCAGGTGTTTTATACGATTTTCTGCAGAAAGAGGTGATAACATTAAGGAAAGCTGCTCATGAGAAAGATCAAAGCCTAAGAGACAAGGATGAAGCTATTGAGGTTGCCTTCACAGCCTTTAAATGTAATGTTATGTGGTAGTAAAGCCTTAAAGATTTGGTCTGTGTGTGTGTTTAGATGTTGGCGAAGAAGGTTGAAACAT
This sequence comes from Brassica oleracea var. oleracea, assembly GCF_000695525.1. NCBI lineage: Eukaryota > Viridiplantae > Streptophyta > Magnoliopsida > Brassicales > Brassicaceae > Brassica > Brassica oleracea. The sequence goes on from NC_027755.1 coordinate 37,654,674, forward strand.
TAACAAAGGCGATGGAAGTTGAGGCAAAGAAGATGCGAAGAGAAGTAGCTGTAATGGGGAAAGAAGTTGCTGCCATGCGCGTGGATAAAGGACAACAAGATAGTAAAACCAGACGCCTCTCCTCCATCACTAAAGGATCTTCTAACACTGCTCAACTGCTTTCTGGAAGGTTATACTATGAGCTTTATACAAATATCATATCCAACAAGTATGTCACTTTGTGCACACATTTTGATCTTTTGCAGAATGTCCGGACGAATTGGGATGACAAGGAGCACACAATAACACTCTGATTCCCTCAAGCAACTCAGTCAATAACCGGTTTCTTGTACCAAATTGGTGAACCATCGGATGTGAAAGCATGTAAAGGAAAATACCGGTTTGGTTAGTTGTGAAAACTGGTTTTTGTTGTAGTTTAAGTTGGTATAGGAGAGGTAGGCTTTGTATTATGTAATATTTTAAGCTTTTAGTGTGATTGTTTGTCCCTTAGTGAAATATTTGGTAACATAATCTGGCAAAAAAGAGAGATGATCACAACTTAACCAAACAAATCCACATCAATTAAACCGGCTTCGTATTATGAACCGGTACGCATATCCCGGGACGTGGGATTTGATATTATTTTCAGTTTTGGCCTAAAAGTATTTATATATCTGAAAGAGCACACAATAACAAGCTTACTCCCCCAAGCATTTCGATCAGTAACCGATTGTTCTCTATTGTTGTCAAATTGATGAACCATTGGATTTGAAAGCATATAAAGGAAAAAAACGGTTTGGTTAGGTGTGAAAAAAACGGTTTCTTATTTTGTTGCTTTTGTATTATGTAACATTTTAAGCTCCTAGTGTGTGATTGTTTGTCCCTTAGTTATGTTAGTCAAATATTTTGGTAAGCAAAAAGAGAGATGATCACAACTTAACCGAACAAAAACCACATGAATTAAACCGGCTCCGTATCATGGACCGGCACGCGTATTCCACGACATGGAATTAAATATTATTTTCACTTTTGGCCCAAAAGTATTCTATATTTGCATAAGTAGGGCCCACTTTTCCCATTTGAAATTGTGTTTTCCATTAACGTGCTCTGCTCCATTGGTTCTTTCCCAGATTCATCAATCTCCCCTACCGCCTCGAGAGATTTCAAATCCACCGTCCGATAACCTCTCCTAGCTTCCGTTCGATCTGGATCCAAGCGTCGGTGCGAGGTTTCGCTGAATCTTCGATCCGTTCCAGGGAAAAGAAAATGGCGACGATGAAAAGTTTGATAGGTCTGATTAACAAAATCCAGAGGGCGTGCACTGTCCTCGGAGATCACGGCGGCGAAGGAATGTCGCTCTGGGAAGCTCTCCCAACCGTCGCCGTCGTCGGTGGCCAGGTTTGATCTCTTCCTCTACACACGTAGAGATTTTCGTATATTAGATCCGATCTCGCTTTAACGGTGTTAACGTTTTTGAAATCAGAGTTCCGGAAAGTCTTCAGTTCTCGAAAGTGTCGTGGGGAGAGACTTTCTGCCTCGTGGATCTGGTAAAATTTTCCATTGAGAAGAATCTACACACTAGCTCTTCGTTAATGATTGACTGATTGTTCTGTTTATTATATCGACTTGACGTGCGCATTTGATTAGGTTACATTTGATTGATTAGGTATTGTTACTAGGAGGCCATTGGTGTTGCAGCTTCATAAGACCGAGGACGGAACAACCGAGTATGCTGAGTTTCTTCATGCTCCTAGGAAGAAGTTTACTGATTTTGGTAGGTTCATTGAATCTTTCATTGGAGCATTGCTCCTTTATGAGATTCAGAATGGTAGGTTTGGTTGATAAATATTATTCTGTTTTTGCAGCTGCTGTGCGAAAGGAAATCGAGGATGAAACTGATCGTATGACTGGGAAGTCCAAAGCAATCTCAAACATCCCAATTCAGCTGAGCATATATTCGCCTAATGGTTTGTGCTTTAGACCTATTTTTCATGTTGCACTGCCTTATTGTTGGTACTAGCAGCGATGAGTTAGATATCTTGATATCTCACTTTACACTTTCTCTCTGCAGTTGTTAATCTGACGCTCATAGATCTTCCGGGTTTGACCAAGGTTGCTGTAGGTAAGACTGTGATACGTCATATCATTGTGGTTCTTGCTTAAACAATTCTCTGACATGGATATTACTCTTTTAGAGGGACAACCGGAAAGTATCGTCGCTGACATTGAAAATATGGTCCGCTCTTATGTTGAGAAGGTCAGCCAGTTTTAATCTTAGCTATTGATTAGAAGGTTTTAAAGCTCTCGTCATTTTTTTCAAACCAAGTTGAATTGAAGCATGCATCGCACACGTACTAAAGTGATTCGGAAGGTTCATAATATTCTATAATGTTAACTCTGGAAGCTTATCCTATGAGCTGTTCTTTCTGCAGCCAAATTGCATTATATTGGCTATTTCTCCAGCTAATCAAGACATTGCTACATCAGACGCTATAAAACTTGCTAAAGAAGTTGATCCTACAGGTACTATCTAGATGTAGTCTTATAGTAGCTAATAATTAGTTACTTTTCACTCTCCACAACATTTCTAAAATTTTTAACTATATTATCCGTAGGTGAACGGACTTTTGGGGTGGCAACCAAGCTTGATATCATGGATAAAGGAACAGATTGTCTAGATGTAAGGATCTCTCTTTACTCCTGAAGGGTCTCAGATTAATCAATTAATTTGACACCTCCTCTCGGTATTTGATGAAGGTTCTTGAGGGAAGGGCATACCGTTTGCAACATCCCTGGGTGGGAATTGTGAATCGTTCACAGGCTGATATCAATAAGAGGGTCGATATGATTGCTGCGCGGAGGAAGGAGCGTGAATATTTTGAAACAAGTCCTGAATACGGGCACTTAGCCAGTAGGATGGGATCAGAATATCTAGCAAAACTCTTGTCTCAGGTACCCTTGTGATTTACTAGCCCCGATGTATAGTGATTTACTTGCGTCCAACTTGTTCTTTTCCTCTCTGACAGCACTTGGAGACTGTCATCAGGCAGAAAATCCCCAGTATTGTTGCTTTGATCAACAAAAGCATCGATGAGATCAATGCAGAGCTGGACAGGATTGGGAGACCTATTGCGGTAGATTCAGGGGTAAGATCTCAAACCATGATGTGATCACTATCCAGAGTTGCATTAATACTGATTTTTTTTTCTAATTCAGGCCCAGCTTTACACAATTTTGGAACTTTGTCGCGCATTTGATCGTGTCTTTAAGGAGCACTTGGATGGAGGGTAAGTGATTTCGTTATTCTGCTTCTTAGTCGTATAGCTGTATTATTACATTACGAAGATAAAATTAGAGTAAATGATGGTTTACAAAAAAGTGGCTTCTCAAGAGTTATATGCTATCCTAAAATAATTCAGTTCGTACTTGTTTAACTTCTGTTCAGTATCCAGACTAAGGATGTGCAGTTTTAGTATAGTGTCTACAATGACAACCTTTTCCATAGATGTTTGCCAAAATTCACACTATTTCACAGTGCAAGTCTGGCGAAGTCGGTTTTCTCATATATATTATGTTGTTTGTACCAGACGACCTGGTGGAGACCGAATTTATGGAGTTTTTGACCATCAATTACCAGCAGCCTTGAAGAAACTTCCTTTTGATCGACATCTCTCTACCAAAAATGTTCAGAAGGTTGTTTCAGAAGCAGATGGTTATCAGCCACATCTTATTGCTCCTGAACAAGGATACAGAAGGCTCATTGATGGATCCATTAGCTATTTCAAAGGACCAGCTGAAGCCACTGTCGATGCAGTATGCTTATGAACCTTTGTTAGATTCAGTAACCTGTTATTGGAAAATAAGCCATTGTATGTCTGTTTTCCAATAAGTTGACAGATCTTTGTCTCCTGTCTGACATCTCCTAGGTGCATTTTGTATTGAAAGAGCTGGTCAGAAAGTCGATTTCTGAAACAGAGGTGAGAAGAGGCATTCTGTTGTGAGAACTCCTCCTAGATCTTTACTTTCAACCCTAACATGCCATTGTGTTTTTGTTTTCTCTTTCAGGAGCTGAAGCGATTCCCAACTCTGGCAAGCGATATAGCAGCAGCTGCAAATGAAGCTCTTGAAAGATTCAGAGACGAAAGCAGGAAAACAGTTCTGCGTCTGGTGGACATGGAATCCAGCTACCTCACTGTTGAGTTCTTCAGAAAACTTCACATGGAACCGGAGAAAGAGAAACCAAACCCGAGGAATGCCCCACAGCCAAACGCAGACATATACTCCGACAGTCACTTCAGAAAGATCGGTACGTGTCGCTTACCTCACGATGAATGAATGAGACATATCAAATGTGTGTTGACTTTGAATATAACTCAGGATCCAACGTGAGTGCATACATAAACATGGTCTGCGACACACTAAGAATCTCTCTCCCCAAAGCTGTTGTTTACTGCCAAGTTAGAGAAGCTAAGAGATCGCTCCTCAACTTCTTCTACGCTCAAGTCGGCAGGAAAGAGGTAAGTAATTTGCTAAACTATAGAATATCTGAATCAATATAAAAGAGTGATGGTCACTGATCAAATAAAAAAATGGGTGCAGAAGGAGAAGCTGGGGGCGATGTTGGACGAAGACCCACAGCTGATGGAACGAAGAGGAACATTAGCCAAACGGCTCGACCTTTACAAACAAGCTAGAGACGACATCGATGCTGTGGCTTGGAAGTAAGGTGTGATCAAAAAGGTTTCCTAAGAAATATTCTTTATATCTTTTAATTGCTTTGCTCGTGTGGGCACTTATGTTGGAAGTTCTAACCTCCTATCCATTGCTGCACACGCATACAGACGATAACTCGTATTTTCTTTTGCCGCTAATATTTGTTTCCCACTTTTTTGGTTTGTATTTATGATTCTTGAATACTGTTTTAGAACGGTTGAGTCGTATTTGATGTCTCTGGCACTCTTTACAATGTTAAGACAAAAGGATGATTGAACTATGAACAACACTTTAAGATAAGGAAAGAATTTGAGCCGCGTGTTTGTATTCTGAAGGTCTCTCCACATCTGGCTACTGCCACTTACTGTCTACCTGATAACAGAAACCAATGTAGACTCTTAGACTATATACAATAGATTCAACAGACAACGCCCTCCACATCATCTTCTCTTTCTTCCACATCAGTTTCTCTCTCTTCCAACTAATAATTCAACACCCACTCATTTTTTATACTCTACAATGGTTTGTTTAAAATAAAATTCAACACCCTACCCTACAATTTTTATTTTCCATTTTTTTGTTTTGTTTTACATCTTTTATTTTGTAATTACATATTAATAATTATTATTAGTTTAAATTAAATTACAATACTTAAGAGCTATATAAATGATTAAATAATTTATGTTTAATTTTATAATTTTAATAAAAATATCAATTATTTAAGACATGAAATATAAAGAATTATTATTAAAAAGTAGAATTACGAAAATTTAAAATTTAATACAATACATTAATAAGCACACAACACAAATAATAAAACACATAACATAATTAGTACAATAAACACAACTCACAAACTTGGAAATCTTTCTAACCACGGAACATGCTGAATTTTTGCCATATGTGTTTGACTAGATCTGCTTGCAGTTCGTGATGCACATTTGAATCCCGCAACTCAGATCTAGCACGCACGTGATTTGCAAATGAAGGTAACACTTCGGTCGAGAATGGTTGTGGGGCATTAGATCCACTTGCCTCAGATTGATCATAATCGGTCCAGAGTTGAGCATATGTATCTCGTTCATCCTCAACAATCATATTATGCAATATGATACATGACCTCATTATGATAGCCAAATCAGAAATTTCCCACAAGCGAGCTGGTTCCCGAATGATTTTAAATCGAGCCTGCAGCACTCCGAATGCACGTTCAATGTCCTTCCGACATCCCTCCTGAACTTGT
>NC_027755.1:37662079-37674991 GCF_000695525.1 Brassica oleracea var. oleracea
GAAAAAAAAAAAAACTAAAACACAGCCAATCAAAGAAAAGTCGGCAGAACCACTTTCTCTTTGGCCAATGGAACTATGCCACATCAGACTGTCTCTCTCCCTCTCAACGGGTTTAATTTTTTCAGCTAGTTGTGTGCCAAATCATTTTAAACGTTTGATTAAACACACCACTGCATTTGGTCAACTGTTGAATTAATTTTTTCAACACGCCATTGCACTTGGTCTAAGACTATGTACAATGGTCAGAATTTTTCAACATCCTAAACTACACTTTTTACATTTCATATCATCTTTTCTTTCTTCCACATCATAATTCAACAACCATCTAATTTTTTCTACCTACAATGGTTTTGTTTAATAAAATTCAACACCCTACCCCACTATTTTTATTTCATATTTTTATCTTTTTTTATTGTTAATAATATATTATAATATTAAACTTGAAATATTTTAAAATATTTTAATATTTATATTTTAAAATAATAAATAACATTTAAAATAATATCATTGATTATAATTAAGTTTATAACAAAAGTTACATAGTTTTAAATACTTTTAATTTATTTCATATTTATATTCATATTCTTAACTATTTTTATACAATACAAAATTAAAATTGTTAAAAAAATGTTATTGGAATTTATTTAACAAAAAAAGTTTTAAAACACCAAATGAATGAGATTAATCTCTATTTATAAATATATGTCCAAATAAAATGAAACAAATTTCTATTAATAGAGTATGAAAAATGATGAAATTTTATGATTAAAATATAAATATAAAAATTAATTTACTATGAAATAAATGATATCAAATAATGGAGGTGGAAAAAACAAAATAAATTATTTCATTCTCTTTCTTCCTCAAATTTCAATTTTTAACTCTAATAATAATATGACATGTGGACTCTCTCTCTCCACCCATGTTCGATTCAACTAGTTGAAAATATTCAACTATGATTAATCCACCTATGATTCAACTCTCCTTTCAACACATGCATTTTAAGTATTAAACTGTTGAATTAAAGTTTCAACACCTCCATTGCTTGTAGTCTTATAACACAAAAATGTGTATGTTTACAAATCTAACTATTTTAAAATTGTAGATATTTATTTCAGATTATATATTATTAGTTCAACCGTTCTACATGTGTGATTATGCATGTGGTTGCTAAGTATTATTTTAAAGGAGTGAACTAATAATTAGCTAAAATCTCTTGCAACGTATCAAATCCGTAATGATTTAACTAATGAGCATTCTTCACATGGTTCGTTTGAAAATAGACTAGAAGACAAATTCAAACTTACATTAAGTAATCCTTAAGATCTGGAAAGTTAAACGTAGGAGCAAAGTCATGGAATCATCATCACAGCTGAGTTTGTACTTGTAATGCTTAAAATACGAGCTTCAACTTCCAGCTGTCAATCATTTGTCTGTTCTGTTTCTGGTGTTTGTCCTCCTGTTACTTTCTTCAGTTGACCTTTTTCACGAAGTCTCTCTCTTTATCTCGCCATTTTCTCCCCTGTGCGCAAGCTTTTTTGAGTTTTGAGGATTTGAGAGGCAGAGATCATGGAGGAAAGCCAAGAAGAACTTGCCTTGACCCAGTTAAGAAAATCAGTCGAGAAACTCTCTGCTTCCACAGAGGTAAATCAAAGTAAATGCTTTAGTTTCATATTACGAAGTTGAATCTTTTGGCCGTTTGGTTATCTTCTTAAGGTTGGTTTCACTGACAATATGTAGTTTAGAAGTTGAGAAAGCTCTGAGATTTGTTTCCATGAGCTTTCTGGTCTACACTCTTAGGGCGTGTGTCTTGTCTCACTGTCTCCCTAATGGTTCACATCAGAAACCTTTGCATTGCAAAAAGTTTAGTAGAAAGCATTCAAAAATCAGAAAATCTGATCCACCGGTTGTTTTGTTGTTTACTCTGAAAGGGATATGAGAAACCGACATTGATGAGGTTCCTGATTGCAAGATCAATGAACCCAAACAAGGCAGCAAAGATGTTTGTAGACTGGCAAAAGTGGAGAGCCTCCATGATACCTCCCCCCGGATGCATCCCAGATTCAGAAGTGAAGGATGAACTGGAAACAAGAAAGATGTTTCTTCAGGGTCCAACCAAATCAGGACAACCTCTGGTAGTTTGCAAGGTCTCCAAGCATTTTCCGTCCAAGGATCAACTTCCTTTCAAAAGTAATCACCAACTTCTATAACCTATCACTTGTTCCAAATCTTGATTGTTCTCAAGATTCTTTTGTGTTGCAGAGTTCCTTGTTCATGTGCTAGACAAATCTATTGCAAGGTTGAAACCAAAACTATAAAGCATATATCCTTTTGATTTCGTTTACCTGACAAGGCTCTTTGGTACAGTGCCATCCAAGGAAAAGAAGTAGGAGATGAAAAGGTGGCATGCCTTATTGATCTGCAAAACATTACATACAAGAACCTTGACGCTCGTGGAACTATAACCGGCTTTCAAATCTTACAAGTAATCAAATCATCTCCTCTTTTTTCTTCTAGAAAACGCAGATCACTTCTTTGCAAGTTTATATAATAAACTAATCTACAGGCTTACTACCCGGAACGCCTCTCAAAATGCTACATCTTGCATATGCCTGGAATTTTCGTGACACTTTGGAGATTTGTCTGCCGTTTTCTAGACAAAGCAACTAAAGAGAAGGTTTGATCTTTAATATTCTCGTGATGTATCTATCTATCTATCTCGACAGGTTCTTAAGCAAATCTCAAACACATTACCTTTCATTGACTAGATTGTAATAGTAACGGATGCTGAAGAACAGCAAAGACTAGAAGAGGAAGTAGGACTAGATGCCTTGCCTGAAGAATATGGTGGACGAGCTAAGCTAACAGCATTCCAAGATGTTCTTCTTCCTCTGGCTGCTCCATGAATGCTAACACCAAACACTAATGCTTCGCTCTTTATTTCTTTTGGGAGCATTTAACACCATAAATCTTGGCGCTTTCATGATTAGAACAGAACTTTTGTTATTACAACTTTTCAACTACTTTAACCTTCCATAAGAAGCAACTAAACACATCTAATTGAGAGATCCCAATTTGTGAGATTCGGTATTTAGTACTCCCTCCATTTCATTTTAATTATTGTTCTAGTTTTATGCACACAGATTAATAAAACATATGATTTTGTATATTTTTTTTAAAAAAACACAATTACTTATACACTTAACCACATTTCAACCAATAGAAAAATAAAGTAGAGAATCTTAATAATAAATTTTGCATTGAAACTATAAAACGATACTTATTTTGAAACGAAAATTTTTATCCAAAACGATAATTAAATCGAAACTGATGGAGTAGTAGCAGTAGTAGTAAAATCATGGGATATCCTCACAGCTGTGTAGTGATGAGGTAATTAATAACAGAAGTCAAAGAGATGACGAGAGTTTCAACATCCACCTGTCTATTTTTGGTGCCGTTAAGACACAAAGTACCAAATCATTTTATCTTTTTCTGGACTTTTTGATGGTTTCCGGGTTTCTGTCAACGTCAATATCATCAAAGCTCTTTTACTTTTTTTAAACCGACTTTTGCGTGTGCATGTGTACGGGCCACATATCTAGCTTTCTCTCATTCATTATAATCTGTTTTTTTTTTTTTTTTTTTTTTAGAAAGTTTTTTTTGGCAGTGTGTACATCAACATCAAAGACTCTCTCTTTCTCTCACTCTCTATCATCTCTTCGCAAGCCTTTTCCAGTTCTGAGGAGCTCAGAGCCAAAGATAATGGAGGAAAGCCAAGAAGAACTTGCCTTGACCCAGTTGAGAAAATCGGTCGAGAAACTCTCTTCTTCCACAGAGGTAAACCTTAACAGTAGAGGAAGTTTAGTAAAAGGCATTCACATCAGAAAATCTGATTCCTGTGTTGTTTTTGTCATGTTGTTTCCTTTGAAGGGATATGAAGCACCCACATTGATGAGGTTCTTGGTTGCAAGATCAATGAATCCACACAAGGCAGCAAAGATGTTTGTGGATTGGCAGAAATGGAGAGCATCCTTGGTTCCTCCAAATGGGATCACAGACTCAGAAGTGAAGGATGAACTGGATTTCAGAAAGGTCTGTCTTCAGGGTCCAACCAAATCAGGACACCCTATGGTTCTTGTCATAACCTCTAAGCATTTCCCTGCTAAGGATCAAGTTATCTTCAAGAGTAATCATCTCTCACTCTATTCAAGACTTTTGACTTTCACTAAATGTAAACTGTTCATTTAGTAGATACATGTTCTGTTTGTGATCCTCCACGTAAGCTTTCATGTTCTTTTGTTATTGAGTAGTTTCATTTTCATCCCTGTGATCCAGTTGACTACAGATGGGAAGTTTAAAGCTTTTTAGTCAATATTATGTATTTTCTTTTAGTGGAGCATTGAGATTAGACTCTATGGGCTGACGATGTTCAATAAAACAAAAAAAAAAGGTATATATGGACTAATTTTTCATGTGTTTGGTGTTGCAGAGTTTGTTGTTCATGTGCTAGACAAAACAATAGCAAGGTGTGTAGACATCACTGGAACCAAAACATTTCAAAACGCTAACATTCATGTTTCTTGATTGTATTACACACTTTTTGTAATTTCAGTGGCATCAAAGGCAAAGAAGTAGGGGATGAGAAGTTAGTAGCCGTTATCGATCTTTCAAACATTACATACAAGAACCTTGATGCTCGTGGACTAATCACTGGCTTTCAATTCTTACAAGTAAACATCTCTTTATCTCTCTCAATAATGTAGATTACACATCAACACAAAAAGAGTCTCATATATTTATTTTTTTAAAATTGAAAATGTTTCTCTAGTCTTACTACCCGGAACGCCTAGCAAAATGCTACATCTTGCACATGCCTGGATTCTTCTTGACCGTTTGGAGATTTGTTTGCCGTTTTCTAGACAAAGCAACTAAGGAAAAGGTTTGAGATCTTTAATACTCTCGTGGTGTAATAGTACCTCCACAGGTTCTTGAGCAAATCTCAAGAACATTAGTCTTTGTTTTTGTCGTTGTATAGATTGTGATAGTAACGGAGGGAGAAGAAGAGAGAAAGTTCAAGGAGGAGATCGAACTAGATGCATTGCCGGAAGAATATGGTGGTAGAGCTAAGCTCACACTAATCCAAGATGTTCTTCTTCCTCAGACAGCTCCCCAAATGTTAACTACAAACAATGATAATGTTTAACTCTTAACGATCAGTTACTGTACTGCTTTATTGGTTTATATTATGTAATGACTATAACAAAACTTTCGTTAGAGAAGCAATGAAACACGTGAGAAAGTTGTGCTAATATACTCAAATCTGGTAAACGAACTGTTTTGCTTCCCACTTTAAAAAACATTCTTGCTGTTTTTGGTTTTGAAGTTCTTATAAAGTCGCAACCTTTTTAAACTTTCCAGAAGTAGCAACTAAAACACATTGTTTTTTTTTTTTGAGCAACACTATTACACATTGTAAGATAAGGTATTTAGTAGTCATGAGGTAATAAAAACAAAAGTCAAAAGAGAGACAAGAGTTTCAACATCCACCTGTCTAATTTTGCTACCGTAACGTAAAGACACAAGTACACAATCCATTCGACTGTTTCTGGACTCTTTACTTTCTTCAACTTACTTTATTATCTGTGCGCAAAGTGTACATCAAAGACTCTATCTCTCCCTCTCTCCAATCTCTTCGCAAGCCTTTTGAGTTCTGAGGACCTGAGAGCTAAAGATTATGGAGGAAAGCCAAGAACTTGCTTTGACCCAGTTGAGAAAATCGGTCGAGAAACTCTCTTCTTCCACAGAGGTAAATCAAATCAGATACGCTTTACAAGTTGTATCTTTTGGTTCTACTATGTTAAAACTCTGTCTGTGTCTGATTAGTTTATCTCTGTTGTGGTTTTTGTTGTTTCCTCTGAAGGGATATGAAGTGCCGACATTGATGAGGTTCTTGGTTGCAAGGTCAATGAATCCAGACAAGGCAGCAAAGATGTTTGTGGATTGGCAAAAATGGAGAGCCTCCATGGTCCCTCCAAATGGGATCCCAGACTCAGAAGTGAAGGATGAATTGGAATTCAAAAGGATCTATCTTCAGGGTCTTACCAAATCTGGACAACCTTTGGTAATTTGTCAGGTCTCCAAGCATTTCCCTGCCAAGGATCCAGTTACCTTCAAGAGTAATTACATCTCACTCTATTAAGACTTTGACTTTCACTGAAAATAAACTGGTCATTGAGTATATAAGTATTCTGTTTGGAAACTTCAATGTAAGCTTTCATGTTAGTTCCATTTAAATCCATGTGATCCACTTGACTACAGATGCAAATAGTGTAAAGTTGCTGAGTCCATATTATGTGTGGTTTTTTAGTAGATTCTTGAGAATATAAGTATCAATGGACTAATCTTTCATGTGTTTGGTGGTGTTGCAGAGTTTGTTGTTCATGTGCTAGACAAAACAATAGCAAGGTATTTTATACATCACTGAAACCCAAAACATTTCAAAACGCTAGTATTCAGGTTACTAGACTGTATTATACACTTTTTTTTTTTGTTTCATATGGTTTCAGTGGCATCAAAGGCAAAGAAGTAGGAGATGAGAAGTTAGTAGCCGTTATTGATCTGTCAAACATTACATACAAGAATCTTGATGCTCGTGGATTTATCACCGGCTTTCAATTCTTACAAGTAAGCATATCATCCTCTTTATCTCTCTCAATAATGTGCTTCATATGCCTAGGCGTTTTAAACCTTACCCGAACCGAAACCAAACTGTTATAAAGAAATACCCGGGGAGGTACGTTCGGGTTCAGGTACAATCCAAACTAGGATCCGAAAATCCGGAATTAGATAAAATCTTTAAACATATCAAGTTAAGATAATTTAGATATTTTATAGTATTTTAGAGATTTTTGTAATTTGTGTTTTTCGCATATTTTTAGTTAGTTAAGGTAGTTTAAATAGTTTTGTATTAGAATTTTGAATAACTTATAGATTTTGAATATTTTTTTGTTAATTTTATTAGTTTTTTAAGATTTATGGGCGCTTTTAGACATTGATTATAATCCAAACCAAAACCGGAAACCAAAACCCGATGAAATTGAATTAAACCCGGCCGGAAAGTTACCTGACTGAAATGTCTCAAAAATTCAAAAATCTGAATCAACCGAACGCCAATGCATATATTATTTCACAACCACAGAACATGTCTCATCTTCTTTTAATCTTTTGAACATGTTTCTCCAGTCTTACTACCCCGAACGCCTTGCAAAATGCTACATCTTGCATATGCCTGGATTCTTCTTGACCGTTTGGAGATTCATCTGCCGTTTTCTAGAGAAAGCTACTCAGGAAAAAGTATGTTCTTTAAACTTCTCATGATCTACCTCTCTCTCTCCACAGGTTCTTGAGCAAACCTCAAGAGCATTGGTTTTTGGTTTGCACTTTTACAGATTGTGATAGTAACGGACGAAGAAGAAGAGAGAAAGTTCAAGGAAGAGATCGGAGTAGATGCCTTGCCGGAAGAATATGGTGGCCAAGCTAAGCTCACACTAATCCAAGATGTTCTTCCTCAGACGTCTACATAAATGTTAAGAACAAACAATAATAAATTAATAATGTTTGACTACTGTGACACTAAACACTGCATTAATCCTTATTATTAATCTCTGTACCATTTAGTTGTTCTTATTCTGTAATGACTATTAACAAAACTTTCTTTAGAGAAGCAATGAAACACATGAGAAAGTTGTGCAAATATATACTCAAATCTCCAGTGAAGGATCGCTTTTGATTACCACTTTCAAACAACCTGCTGTTTATTGTTTTAAGGTGCAAAACGCATGTCGTTCTTAAATTCGTCGATTTAAAAAGCGTATTGTTTTGGTTTTTGAAGTTCTTATAAAGTCACTACCGTTTGTCTATCGTCGCCGCCTCCTAACCCACTCTCACTTCTCCCGGCGGCGACAATGGCGACGAGGAAGATCTGGGTGAGTGTTTACTTTGTGTTCTTTTCACTGTGTATCTTTTTTGTTCAAATGTTTGGTTGTGTTAAAGAGAGAGGCCCTTTACCCTTTCTTGGTCTTCGCAGAATGACACAGAAGTGAAAGTAACAGCGACGTGTATACGTGTTCCGCCAATGCGTGCTCATGCAGAGAGTGTGAATCTCCAGTTTGAGAATCCTCTCGATGAGGTAATAATTATAATAATACACATTTTCTACTAAATATTTATTAGTAGTTCTTGAAGAATGGGTTGCTTTAAGTTTCCTAATGAATGTACCCCTAGAAATAGATGTAATCAGTGTTAGTAGGCTTGGATAGTTCTTGAGGCAGTTGTGATTCTTCTTGAGCGACAAAAAAGAATCTTATGATGTTGTGTATTATAACAGAACACAGCAAGGGAGCTGTTGAAGAAAGCACCTGGAGTTTATATTATAGACGACCGCTCTTCAAACACCTTCCCTACTCTGTCTCTAACAAAGACGATGTTGCGGTTGGTAGGATCAGGCGAGATGTGTCTCAAGATGGAAATTTCGGGTAAGTAAAAAGTTTCACACACTCTCTTGTGTCTTGAATTTGGACAACCAAATGTGTTTTTTTTTCATTTGGTTAATAATGGCTTATAATAACTTTTGTGAATTTTTCAGGCTGGACATATTTGTTTGTGGAGATCAAATAGGCGCTGCTCTAAATGCTGTTCAGATCGCTGAGATGCTACTCTGATTCTGCATGATCAGATTTGAGCCAAGAACTTGTCTCATTTTTGCTGTGGAAGTTCTTATGTTCCCATATTTGACCAATTTTGTTATTTTTCAATCGTGAACTTTATCTCTGAATAAATCAAGAAATCTCCATTTATATGTCGCAATTTAGGAAGAAATAATAAAAAAAGTCACTGTATACAAAAAAAAATAATGCTATTTTTTTTCAAGAAGAGGCAAGAAAGCGTTGGCGATGTAGTAGACCAAACTTGACGTGCAAGTTAAGTTTCCCTTTTTCCAAGTAAAGCCTAGCTCCAGTGACTAACCAATGACCAGGACTATGTTGAGGTCCTCTACATAACTGCGAAAGATCCACGAACTTCACAATCTTGTTATTCGCCGGCACAGGAGGTCCTCTGGGGAAGACACCGGAATCCAAAACGACCTCGTTTTTGTCCTTGTTATCAACCATATTATGATGAACACTCCCACTAGTCAACGGTAAGCTCATTGTTGAGAAGATACCCGATTTTTTCGAAGTCCCTGGTCCATGGACCCATTCCTTCTGAGCGACTTTGTGATCAGAGACTCCTGTGAAACGGAGACGGAGATGGAGAACGGATTTTGAGCCGTGTTTCTTCACTTCTAGCTGTGCTCCGGTGACTATGTAAGCGACGTTGTTTGAGTTTTTGCTGGTTGTTGTTGTTGTTGTGATCCAGTTTGGGTCGTACTTCACTGGAGCTGTACACACGTGTGAGAACTTTTTACCGTTTAAAGGTTCGAAGTACCGGTTGCTGTCGGAGATTTCGTCGGAGCCTCTCCATATGTGATCGTCGGTGATCTTTTCATTAACCGTTGTCCTCGTGTTCTCTAGGTGTTGCAGGTGTATAGCCAGCCTGATGTACAGAAAATTCATTATTATTGTGTTACATTTATAGCTACGTATATAGATAAACTTTATTAAAACCGCATTTGTACACAAATTATGAAAGAGAAGTATCATATATAAGACAACACTAAAACTTTTTTATCTAGAAATAGCACACAATTGAACAATTCTTTAAATAACAATAATTAAAAGTTAAAAAGTTATATTTGTGTTCGACCAAAAAAAAAAAAAAAAAAAGTTATATTTGTGTTTGAGTTTAATGATAGAATTTATTATTTAAAGGGTGAGCTTAAAATAATGGTTTGAGGTTTGGATTAATTTAAGGTTATCCTTTAACTGATTTTTTTGTATGCTATTTTTGTTATAAATTTTTTATACTATCTAAGAAATTTGCCTATATAGTTTTTTCTTTTCATTCTAGACTATTAAGCCATATTTCCTTAGCTAGCAAAGTGTTATGTTAGTCCCTCCTCCGCCAAACTTATGTTTAGCTTTGAGCCATATTCTTTTCATGCCTAACTGGCTAGCTCTGTTTTTTAATAGCTAAG
This sequence comes from Brassica oleracea var. oleracea, assembly GCF_000695525.1. Classification (NCBI taxonomy): domain Eukaryota; kingdom Viridiplantae; phylum Streptophyta; class Magnoliopsida; order Brassicales; family Brassicaceae; genus Brassica; species Brassica oleracea. Next base: position 37,672,215 of record NC_027755.1, read on the forward strand.
AAGTTATAGTTAGTTCTTATAAGTTATAACAAATATCTTGCTTTGGTAGACTTTTACCTATTGCATTTCTTGCCTTCGAGGAAAAATCGCATTCCTGTGACTGGGTTCTTCTCACTAGTCACCTAAAACCGAAAAGATTTTAAAAACTCAAAACTTAGTAAAACGTAATACTTTTACATGTACGTGTAAGTGACAGCGAAGAAAATAAAAAAAATGCAAGCAAGAATTATAGATTTGCTAAACGTACAGGAGTGGTGTTAACGTATAGTTTTGGACCTAAGAAGTTGATGTGAAGCGACGGATACGCCGAAGCCATATTTGGCGCTGCTCCAAACGGAAGGTCGTTATGAATCGGAGCCCACGTTCTAGGCCCAGAAAACTCCAAAAAGTACTGTACGTCCATCAACGGCGGCTTGTCTGTCAAAATTACCAAATTTAACACCTTCAATCATTGACCATACTACTCCCTTCAATAGTCAACTACTAAGATTAGAGTAGATAAGTGAAAGAAATTACATCTGAGGTAGAGAGACATGGCATGAGATAGAAGACCACAGCCAGGAACGTCTTTGAGTAGTGATGTGATCGGAATAAAGTTGAAATTGATCGCGTCTGGCTTGTCCGGGACTGTTATTAGCCATTCGCTATGGCTCTTTGCTCGTCCATCACCTCCTCTTTTCGCGCATATAACCGTTATCCCCTGAAAATGTAAATTGTTTTTCTAGTGATGAGAATGTTACATTATACAATTTGTTGTTTTAGATTATATGAAACTTACATCTTTGGAGTTTATCGAAAAATTATTGAAAGCAACGGTTTGTTTGTCATCAAATACATTGAACGCCTCCGGAAACTGCAACATTGAACTCTAGTTGTGAACACAAATGAAATATGTTGTGCTTAAGTTGGTTTTATCAGCTTAAGTTAAACTGAGCTGACCTTGGGCTGGAACTGTGAGTGGTGATTGGCCTTATTAGGCCGGTGTGAAGAAAGAAGACAAGTTCCGGTGAACAATTGGTCGCCGAGATCGTAGAGATGGTGACGGAGGAGGTCAGTGTCGAGATCGGAAGACTTGTCTTGTCTCACAACAACAACATCTTGTCCTCCTACGCTTACCCCAGTTATTACGTGTGTTCCATATTTCTCTATAAACCTGTCCATTTAAAATGTTTATTTTTATATTACGATAATATTGACAAAATATTACGTGTTATATAATAAGACTATAAAATCAAGTTTGGTGGCTATAGTTTACATTATTGTTTCAAAGTCTTTGCAAATAACATTCAGTTCTTCGGTTTACAGTTATTCTAAGTTTATATTATTTTTCCAACTCCGGTTCAATTAAAAAGTGTCTAGAAAATCAAGTTTATTCCTGATTTTTTGGTACGTTCATAGTTGAAATCGTTGCGATTGATTTTAGTAGTTAAGTAGAAAAAAATATTGGAGAAATACAGAAATATTCCACATTATTAAATGATAACATAGAATTAGTCAAAGAATTGGAAAATTTGAAAAAAAACTTTGATGATTATACTGTAATGTAATGCCACACAAGTAATTCATTAAATGAAAGATTAGAAAGAAAGAAAAAAACGAGTTATAATACCTGGCTAGTAACTGCGGGTCCCAGGAAGACGGAACAGCGTTTCGAACGCGATCAGTCAGACGCAAACGATTGGGATTGTGGATGTGTAGATTAAATAGCGTTATGATAGACGCGTTGAGACCTAAAGATTTGACATTTGCGGCGTCAGTGGCCCATGACCCGCTTTGAAACCCGAACGTCGCGTTGAAATTCCCCGACGGTATTTTTCCGGTCACCGATGACCTCTTATTAAAATATTCCGACATCTGTTTTGCAAAACAGAACACACACACGTATAAAACATCTATGCTATAAACTAATAGTAAAAATGATTTAATTGAGGAGGACCTTGTTGAAGTCAAGAATGTCCGAACGAAACCGAGTACGTTCTCCTTTGTCGCAGTTAATATCGGCGGAGACATTCTGAATAGCTCGGAAGCCAGGAACATGCAGTTCTCTGTTTTGAGTTTCGTCGAGGACAACCAACCTGTCATCACCGCCGTCTCCGTCTTTGCAGTATTTTAACCGGAAATCCGCCGTTATATCGAACCCTCTGCCAAGACTCTTAACCACCGTTTCTACCACATCTCCGCCGCCGCCGGCTCTGTTCATCTTTGTTTCCTGTGGATGTGGTAGTTAAAGCAGCGATTCTTTTGTGGGAAATGAGGAATACATATATATAGAGACAAAAAAAAACTAAATAATGTTTTATAGCTTGTAATGTTGATTAATCATCAACTTAATTATTAGCATATATATAATCTTGAACAGAAGAGAAGAACGTGATACTTTGATTAAAGTATGAAAACGACGGATAACAGCGCCGTTTATGAAGTCTTCGGAAGAACACGTAAATAGATTAATTGCACCGGTGTATTTTAATAAACATTATCATGATTTTGATATGCGTTACATTTGACTTAAATGTACATTTATTATCCGAATCCCCTGATTAGTAAAGTTACTTTTATTTTGCAGTTTTTGCAATTTGTTTGGTTCGTCATGATGACTACTAAATCATGGGCATCAAATATACCAAGTGTACTAGATTAAGAACCTCACCTTACGCGGGATAAAAATTATATATAAAAATTATTTTATGTATTATATGTTCTTACATATTATGAAATAATAAATATATATTAAATAATTAAAAGTCAGTAACTATTACATATATAATAAAATTGGT
>NC_027755.1:37675603-37692915 GCF_000695525.1 Brassica oleracea var. oleracea
TTTATTCAAAATCATTTAATTGTCATATATACTTTACCCACATTAGGCAATTCCGTAATCTTTATTTAAAGAAATAATAATTGACATTAATAATGAATTTATGGTTAGTTTAATAAAAAGTTTATTATATAATTAGATGGACCAACTTATTTCTCTAGTAATTCTAAGAATCATCCTAGTGATGACATGTGGCTACAAAAAGAAGTTGTAATGTTTCACAAATAATATATAGGGGATATTCCCTCCGTTTCGGATTACTTGTCGTTTTAGACTTCGGCACACAGATTAAAAAAACATTTAATTTTATATATTTACTAGATAAAAACATCATTACCAATACACTTAACCACGTTTCAACCAATTAAAAATATATTAAAATATAAAATCAATAAATTTTGCATTGAAATTATAAATCGACATTTATTTTGAAACAAAAATTTTACCAACAGACAAATAATCTGAAACGGAGGAAGTACTAAATATGATTTTATTGACTGTAATACTTTGACCCAAAAAATGACTGTAATACATTTTATTTAAGGCAAATCTCCAAAATAGCACATTTCTAAGTTTATATCACAAAAATAGCACTCAAAAACTAAAATGACCAAAATAAGTTTATCCTTTGAAAATTTTAATTTTTTTATTTTTCAAAATTTGAAATCTTATCCCCAAAACCTCATTTCTCAACTCTAAACCCTAAACCCTAAACTCTAAATCCTAAACCCTAAACTCTAAACCCTAAACCGTAAACCCTAAACTCTAAACCCTAAACTATAAACTCCAAACTCTAAACCCTAAACCCTAAATCCTAAACCCCACCCTTTAACTCTAAACTCTAAGTTTGTGACTTTTGATAAAACATTAAGTGCTATTTTTGTGACTTTTGACCTTGAATGCTAGTTTGTGAACAAAAACGTTTTTGATTTAGTCCTATTTTTATCTTTTTCTTTTTTATTTAAATTTGAACTAGTACTTGGTAATTTTAAATATAAAAAAATAAAATGTTTTGTTGTTATAGTTCCATTAAATAAACAAAACAAAAAGCTTTGACCATTGAACCCGCGTCTCAAGAACAAGAATGTTTCAAATGTCATACCACAAGTCAAACCTATATCGGTTTATATTTAACAATTTGCATATGAGCTTCACAACTAATCAAATAAGCTTTTCTTCTCTTTACTGTAGTATTTGCCATTTTTTCCTCTGTATTTCGTCGTCTATATTCTAGGTTCCATATGCGAGATTTGATCATTCTATAAATGTTATGAATATTGGTAAACTGTACTTAAACGCAATAACCGTTTATCTCAATTGTGAATATCAATTATATAAATTATATTCGTTCGGGGGAGAAGTAGTCTGTACGGTCAATTAACCCGTGCTAGTACCAGTACCCCAATGCTACTGATAACACTGAATGTAATATGAACATGACTCTATTTCGAAACTTGTTTGACTGATTTTTTATGAAATTGGATAGCAATGTCCAACGTCACTTTCTTACGTAATTAAAACATCTACAGAACAAACATAAGAAGTTGCCTCTTATTCTTCTTACTTAACCAGTTTTGTCTTCACACACACACCATTTAGCTGATGTGACTATACAGATTTGCGTACACGCAGAAGGGATACATGTTATTATGTCGGTATAGTGACAAAAAAGTTCACATTAGATCTGCAACTAGTTACCTCTCTACTCGATATTATTTGGGTTTTTGTACCATTTTAATAAGTGGTTGAGTGAGAATGGGGTTTGGTGGTTTGTTTTAAGGTAAGGATGGATACATACAATTGACACACAAAAAGGTGCAACTATCTATCATTAAGATTGATGATATGATCAGTGACGAGGGGTACAAAATTATAAAAAGGTCATAGAGGGTTATCGAACCCAGATTTGAGGGTTCATTATACCCTTTTAAACCAATTATACATCTATCAAACTAGTGAACACAAATATTATATTTGTGATGTCAAGTGATCACAATCTTTTATGTGAGTCCGTCCCCGGATATGATCTCAATCCAAACACCTCTAATGGGAGGTTCTCAAAGAGTATTTCAACATTAAAAATTGTAAAAAATATGAAAGAATAAATGAGAAGGAGTCTCTTATGAAATACTCATGTAATCCCATATTACCATATATACCTTGTTATTTTCTAATTAGTCCAATTCTTTTTGCAACAGTAAACTTAAATTATATTAAAATACTATTTGTTAGAACTTAGAACCCATTTTATGATACTATACCACAAGATTTTGGTCCTTCTCATTATCTAATTTTACGAGTAGCGTCTGTGTGAACGCCAGCTTTCGCGAGGACGCGTCTTTAGTTGTTCGTTTTTTTGTTTTAGTTTAATTTGCATGCAGAACCAACTCCAATTAGTGGGCCAGGCCTTTTCATATAATAATACTGATTGGAATTTAACTTAACATGCAAGGCCCTTTACGGCCCAATTAATAATTATGGTGTATTAAATACGTGTGTGTGTGTTGGGAGCAAGGTGTTATATCAGGAAATCTCTTGTGCTTCAGATTTGATGAACATGGGATGAGTAAGAATGATTCTAGGGGTATTGGTGTTGCTTCTAGTTCATAGGAAAGAGTTGAGTTTGATTTGTCTTTGAGCAACACCGATGTTCTCAGAGGAGCAATTCTGAAAGAGCTATACATTGTTTTGACTAGCAGTAGTAGAATTAGGATGTGTTGATGGGTTTCAGATTGTAGTCTTTTGTTTATCAAATGTTAGATTCCAGTATCAGAAGTTCAGAACCACAAGCATGATTGGTATTTGTTATGTCTAGGCCAGATATGAGATTTTGGGAGCTATAAACATTTCTTTAAAACTTTAACAATCTTTTATTTTGTAATTTGGGGTCATATAAAAAACTCTAAAATTTTCGGGGGTCTGTCAATATTTTATGCGGCTATATCCAGATCCCGTTCTGGTGATTCCATACATCTTCATAGAGCACGATGTTCAAACCATTAAAAACATTTTTTTGGAGAAAATACCTTCTAACAGGGCTTGAAATTAGGACCCCTTAAACATCTTCTAGATAATCCAACAGTTGTAACTATTAAACCAAGCTTCTCGGTATATTATGTTCAGTTTTACCTTTGTTATTCTTCTGCTGTCTTCTAAAAACATTCATACAAATATGTATCTCTAATTTTTTTTTCCAGTTATTAAAATATTAAGGATTGATTGATACCTAATAGCTACATATCTTTTTGGTGTCAAAATTAGAAATATTTTGTATTTTGTATGGAGATTGTAGTCTTCAGCATAAATCAAGAAACCAGAGGTTTAGTTTTTTGGAGCGTAGCCCATTACAAATGAAGTAACCTTTTTTAACAAAAGATAAATAATCAATGAAGTTTTACACCAAAAAAGAATTACACCAAAAAAATAATCTATGAAGTAACGTAAGACTGTATGGAAATTAATTTTGGGTTTCAGCTTTGATCAAGAGGCCAATAAATGAGGTAACTTAAGATCTTATTTTTCAATGTGATAATTGTGGATGGGATTAATTTACTTATTTTTCAATGTGTTCAAAGAAAAGACTAAAGTGGATAGCACGAAAGGTCGTTATCCAGAGATCAATAATAGGGTTTTGGGGCACCGAAACTGGCAAATACATAACTCATCAAAAATGGAACTGTCCCATTGGTACAACAGTTATGTTCCTATTTATGATCTTCTCACTGTTTACTCTTTTGATTCTCTTTTTTCTTTCCAGCTTTGTTGCTCTCTCTCCTCCAAATATTCAAGATTTTGCAAATATGTTAAGATCAGTCCCAGTAACTCACGAATATAATCACTCCTAGATCATCGGCCTACGATATCAAGATGACCTTCTTTTCTAGCTATCTCTTTTGCTGTGAAAGGATACATATCAAGAGGTCAATCTAATCAACATTTCGTTATGTGCTGTTTTATTGTTTCTATCATTATTTAAAGCGTTTTTATGTTAGTATACAAAAGCATACCAAATAGCCATCAAAGTATAGATATTGTAAATTTCAGATCATTTATTAATTATGTAAGCTTGTAATATGCAGATGCATGGATTTAGAGATGCATGTGCCCATATTTTTCATGTTTATCATATAAACTAACTATATATAAAATATATAATCGTGTATAGACAAGTTATTTGTCCAAATATTCGTTCAATTGCATTTTAAAATTACTTGCAAATAAAATAAATTATACAAACATTTTCTTATTTCCTTTCGTTTTTAATATAGAATTCCTTATAAACAGAATTCATTAGCAAATATTATTAGGCAACACGATGGAAACAAAAATAGAAGCAATGAGACTTGTGCATAACTCTATGTATCGACAGTCTGACTCAAAGTGCTTTCGTAAGCAATAACACAATAATGCTTCACCCTTTTCTGCCTCCACTGTTCCTCCACTCTTCCCTCTCCTTTCGCTTCATCACTCCTTTTTATTTCCACCCTATTTTCTTGATTAATTATTATCTTCACATGACAGTTAATTGTGAGAGTATTCATTTTTAATAAATAAAATGGCCATATAGTTATGTTTTCTTAATATGAATACCAACAACAGCTTAATATATCAATGTATATATGTGACATGTTGACCGTATGGTGTTACCGTTGACCAGTGACTGATGTAATCATATTATATGAATATTATATATTATGTACAATAAATATATGTAAGAACATTGGGGACATTGAGAGTTCTTAGGGTGAAGTTCTTATCGGAATATAAGAACCCGTCTTTTAACTTTTAACTAAAAAAATTAAGAACCGGTTCTTAAACCGATTCTTAGCTTTTTAGTTAAAAATTAAGAGACAGATTAGTGTTATTGGTTTATATATTTTGATTGATTTAGAAATTCATATAATATTTATAAATCCAAGTAAAATATGCAAATCTGGAGGTTTTCTCTCGGATTTGAATTTTTGTATTTTTAACTAAAAAATCCAAACAAATCCATTCAAATCCATTATAAAATCAAATATATTAGTAAATCCGTACGATTGAATAACACTTGATTTGATATAGAATTTATGAATTATTAAACCAATAACACATGATTTTAATACAGATTTGAAAATCATAGAACCAATAACACTAGATTTAATTCGGATTTTCAAATCCATTAAAATACAACAACCAATAACCCCTACTTATATTCTGCTTAAAAACCTAAGGGGGTGTTATTGGTTTGTATATTTTGATTGATTTAGAAATCTATATAGTATTTATAAATCCAAGTAAAATATGCAAATCTGGAGGTTTTCTCTCGGATTTGAATTTTTGTATTTTTAACTAAAAAATCCAAACAAATCCATTCAAATCCATTATAAAATCAAATATATTAGTAAATCCGTACGATTGAATAACACATGATTTGATATAGAATTTATGAATCATTAAACCAATAACACATGATTTTAATACAGATTTGAAAATCATAAAACCAATAACACTAGATTTAGTTAGGATTTTCAAATCCATTAAAATTCAACAACCAATAACCCCTACTAATAAGCTCCTAAAAAACGTGCTAGCTCTAACGAAAATAAGAGTCTCATGGACCGACAAACAGACCAAAAAGTAATCTTAAAACCCTAGCTTCCCAAATAGGTTACATGGCTCTATACTCTATAAATGATGTGGGCTTGTAGAGCTTATGTGTTAGACGATTGAAACATGGAGGTGAAGAAAGGTGAGAACAGTTTTTTAGAAAACATCAAACAGGATATTGATAAGATTACAAAAGAAGAAGACGAGATTCTTAAGAAGAGAATCTCAAGCCACCCTCTGTATGGACTTCTTCTTCAATCACATCTCAGCTGTTTAAAGGTCCAGTTCTCTATCTCTATATCTCTTTTCTTAAACTATTTTGCTTTGTTAAAATAATTGATTTAATCTCTAACATATCGGGATCCACAACAACCTGCAGGTGTGTTCCGGCGACTTTGACTTACCTGAGATTATGAACACAGCGGATGATCTTGACCTAACCAAACTCTCTCTCGACCCTGATTCTTCCCTCGAAGCTACCTCTTCAGACCTTGATCAATTCATGGTTATTCTTCTCCTTTTATATTATTTTCTATAAATTAAATATATTTCACAACAAACAACATTTTTACATGTCGTTTTTGCATCTTTCTTAAAATTTCACCTATATCTAATTAATTGAATTTTGTCGAAGAAAAAATAATGATATATATAACTAATATTATTCACCTATAGGAAGCGTATTGCTCGACTCTACGGGAGCTGAAGGAAGCCATGGAGAAGCCTCTTATCGAAGCGCACCGTTTTGTAGATGCAGTGTACACTCAGCTAAACGACATTGTTCTCTCATCACCACCCCCTTAATAAGGGGGAAACATGACAACTCTTTCGGTGCTATTATGTCAAAACGCATTTTCCAAATTGTGAAATTACTAGTGTACTCGTGTTTTATTGTGCTGCGTTTTCAGAAACGCTATTGTAGAATCGATTAACGGCAATCACAATCTGAGAAAATGTACTATATATATCACGCCCTCCTGCTTTGCATTTAAGAAAAATAAAAGTTTATGGAAAAGTATAGTAAATTATACAATACTCCTTATAAACAAAGACAAACTGTTGACGCTTTCTTCTTCCAAGACTTAGACAATGCGCATAAACCATTAGGATGCGTGCGGCTATTTATGTGTCTTAGAACAAAGTAATTAACGGTTGTTGCATTACTTATTTCTGGGTAAAAAAATACACAATGAGATACACCGATCAAAAGACCTAACAGTCTGTGAAAGACATGCACAATTAGCGTTTGATGATCCGGGTTTATCACAGTAAGCGGAAACAGGTGGACCGTAAAAGTCAAGACACATCTTCTCGCATTTTTTAGCATCGCATGGAACCATTGGCCAGAATCGAGACACGTTTTCTTCTCCTGATTCATTCTCATCTCTCTCGCACCTCAAACAATTAAGAAATACATATGGAATTTGTGACATATTTATATATAATTACATCTAAATTATTCACTTAAGATCAACGAAAACTGGGAGGTTCCTTCATGATTATGCAGGTTTTGATAAATTCTATAGTAAGTGGGATTTTTTTTTTGTCTAGGTGAAACTGTGTGCAAGGAAAATATAGGATTTTTTGTTTGAAAAAGATGCTTTTCTGTTAAAAGATTGGTTTAACTAGGAAAATATTACAATTTGTCAAAGGGAGAGATTGGGACTACATAGGCTTGACCTGATTAAATCGGTGTCCTTCATCTGTTACATATGGATCTCTGCACACCATATTTAGACAACTAATTAAGTATGATTTTTGAACATATCCCAATATTAAAGTGGAGGGAGATTTTGTAATTAAGTTGTGTTCATATGCTAAACTCTAATCCAAATCTGTTGGATATTGAATTTTTAAAAGTTGGATCAGAATAAAATAGCTTCAAAACATTTTCAATCCAACTTCATTTTTTATTTCAAAATAAAGTTTGGATTACTCCATAAAAAAGTAATTTTTGTTTTATTTATTATTTTTTAAATGGAGTAAAACTGAAGTGAAATTTAGTTTTAACTAGGGGGTGTCCGCGGGAAATTGTTTTATTGTTGATAAGTATGAGTTTTCTGGATGATGTAATCATGTAGTCGTTTTTATTTGTTAAAAGCATTATTTGATATTTTTACTGTATTATGTAGTAGTTGGTGATATGTTAATATATTTTGTGTTTGTTTTTTCAATAATATGTTGTTGTGTATATGGTAGTATTTGTTAGTGGTGACGTGAGCCTCTCATATAAAGCATATTTAATTTCAATAACTTTGCATTTATACATTTGTTGATTCTAAGATTAACGACTTCAGAGTCAAAATTATATTTTATTTTATTTTCAAAATTTTGAACATTATTTTTTTGAGATGTTTTTTTGCCATATCTCCATATTTTGACCTTACCTATCATCATCTTTGTATTTCGTTTACCTCATCGGTGCTTCTCCCAAGAATGATTGTTATGTTTTGGAGTAGAGTTCTTATTGTCCGTCTTGTCCTGTGAGATTATCTCATATTTGTTGTAGATCGGGTCTATGAGTTCCAAGTTGTTCGGTTGTTTCTCACTGCATTCTAGGTTGTTTCGGTCAATATTGATTGCTCCTTTTCTTCCTTAAATTTTGGCTGATGTTGGAAACTACATCTTCTTGGGTTGGGTCAGAGTTTAGGCGTCGTTGATGTTTTTTCCTCGTCGTTGGCTTGACGTCGATAGTCGCTGCTCGTCTTGGTTTTAAAATTTTGTTTTTCGGTGATCTAACTTCGTTTCTCTCTTTCATAGCTTGAGTACGGTTCTACGGTTTGCTAATTTCATTTTGTTTTCCATTCCCTCGTTGTTCTCTCATCTCGTTGCAGTTTTCATTGCTGCTCGCGTCTCTAGTAGCTCTCATTTCTGTCATGTTTGCCACTCTAGTTTTGGATAGTGTTTTTCTCCGTGTATGCTCAGTGGGCTTGGAAGGTTGTTTATGGTATCAAGCTTGAGCTCTGGTTTCTCGGTGGTTGGCTTCCATTCTCACTCCCTCAGGTTGTTTCTTTTCTTTCCATGTTTCCCTTGGTATAGGTGTACGGAGTTAATCTCATAGAAATTTGGTCCTTTTTATCCAGAGTTTTGTGGTTCTTCGCTGGCATGTACGTCTTGTTTTAGTTTGTGAGGTGCTTCTTACTTCTTAGCTGGTGGCTGGGCTTTAGGCATATGCCTTCCTACTTTGTGCTGACTTTGGCGTTTTGGTCATTATTTTTCTTCTGACTCGCTTTCTTGGTTCTTTGCGTTGGTACTTTATCACACACATTTGTGTTCGGAGGATTGCTTTGTCTCAGATTTTATCTTTGTGATTTTTTCTGACTTCTGATTATTTTAGCTAAAACACTCTATGGTAAGATGGGGTAATTTAGTCTTCATTCTTAATCTCTTTTCAGCTTCGGATCTTTATTGAGTTAGTATTATTATGGAATTTTGCGTTTTTTCTGTGGTTGTGGAGGTTTTAGTTTTAGACCATATGTTGTGCTCTAGTTTCTTCTTCTTAGTTTAGTTATTTTATGATTTTTAATAGTGAAATAAATATTTAATTTGTAAATTAAAAAAATTGAAAATTGTAAAAAATAATAAATAGTGAAAGTTAATATTATTTTTAGTTGTTCATAAATTAAATATTTAAAATTATTTATATTATTTTACTTATTTATTTATTCATCTTGAATTTTACTGACCAATAAAATAATTATCAAATTTCATATAATGATTCTTCGTGCGAGAACGATTAGATAACTAAAATTCTCATAAATTATATTAGATTCGAAAATTTCGCTTTCTTTTGTTATTTGTTTATTTATTCTAATTTTCTGAGTTTTTGCATTATTCAAGTTCCATCGGTATTTTTTTAATATAACAAACATGTGAATTTTGATGAAAAAAATAAAAAGTACACGTGGCAGTAAATCCCCTGGCACTTGTCAGAAGAAGGGAAAATGTCTAATTTATATATATAGATATGGAAATAATAATGTAAACTTGTTAAACTATTAGAACATTTTAAAGTTTTCTATTATGGAGTAGAATTGGAGTTGCTCCATCTTAGTAGAAAATAATTTAAATATATAACTCAAAATTTAGTTTCTTTGCGGCCCAAGTTCAATTAATTTATAAAAACTAGTTCTGGGCCTTGTGGCAGGCAATATAGGCCGTTCGGTAGTTTCATCTCAAAAAGTGAAAGAAATTTTGGAATATTTTTAAGAAAATGAAATTCATTTCCTACATTATGCTCAGATTATGCTTCTGGCTACGACTAACTTGCATGTGAACGTGACCCAAGAAAAAAAATGATTAGACTATGCTGATAAAAGCGAGAAACTAATTGAAAAATATCAACCAACCAGTTGAAGTAATTATCAAACGCATGTTTTCAGCCATTGAGAAACTGTATAAATTCAAACGCAAACGCTGATCTAGATTGTCAAAGAAGACAAGCGTCCCAGGAATGCGATTTGCGACCAATAAAACAAGAAAGAAAAGGACGTTCACGTGGACCTACCCGCAGCGTAAAAGAACCTCTCTCACTCTCCACCATCACCACCACGTCTCTCAGTATAACTGCATCCCACTCTCCAGTCTCTAACTAACTAACCAACCAACCAAAACGAGTTTCCATTTTCAAATTCGAATTTGAAATTTTCATCGGAGAAGTTTCGTCGATGAAGGTGATCGCGTCGAGGAATTCAAAGCGTAAGGCTGGGGCGACGCCGTTCGCCGCGAAGAACCTTCCGTCGATGAGTTCGATCCTGAAGATAGCTCTGATCTCTCCACTCTCCGCTGCTTCCGTCGACTCCTGCTCCAATTTGCTTTCTGCAGTCGACGACAATGTCTCATGCGGTTCCAGCAGAGTCGAGGAGAGCTCGAAGCTGAAGAAGATTCGAATCGAAGAGGAAGAAGAAGTTTCTGGACCTGCTGATCCGAAGTTTCGGAGGATCACGAGGTCATACTCTAAGCTAACCAAGGAGAATGAGGGAGACGAGATCGAAGTAAGCGAATCGTCCTTCACACGATCCGACGTGACGTTTGCCGAGAATAAGGAGAGCGACGTCGTATCGGGAGTAGAGTCTTGCTCCAAGTTCGGAAGCGTAACCGGAGGAGGAGGAGGAGGCGATTACGAAGAAACCGAAATCTCCAAACCGAGCGGACACGTGGAAGCGAAGGCGGAGTTTGAGACAGTCGGATTCGTCTCCGATCTCGCTTGCGCGGAGACGTTCTCCGACGAAGAGGATGAGTCATCGGAGATATTTTCACAGTACTCATCGGATTACACTTCTTCAGTTTTCTCCGACTCTGGCAGCGAGTTCTCTGAGAGATCTAGCTCTGATTCTCCTGTTTCGCATACTCGCTCTCTGTACCTCGCGTTCAAGGAACAGTTCTGTAGATCCACGATCCCTAACGATCTCGAATCCTCTCGCGAGGATCTAAGCCGTGAAACTCAGTCTGACGTAAGCGTATAATGCATTCATATCTCTTGCTATTGATTACAGCTTGAAGGTGTTGTTAATTGCTTGAAACCATCACTCGATTATTGTTTTAGCTGTTAAGGTTTGAAGATGAAGAGATTGAGGAAAGCTATCAAAGGCTTAGGGAAAGAGAGAGAAGCCATGCGCATCTGCGTGACTGTGCTAAAGCTTACTGCTCCAGGATGGATCATGCTGATTTCATCCCTCAGCTACGCTTGATCATGGTTCAATGGATTGTGGAGGTTGAACATTTATTTGATTGAACCGTCTAATAAAGAACGATTCTAAATGTATGTATGGTGTTCTTCTGTTTTCCTGATTTGTCTTCTCACTGACTATACGCAGCAATGTTCTGCAATGGAGCTTCAGCCAGAGACGTTGTTTCTTGGAGTTAGTCTGCTGGATCGTTTCCTGAGCAAAGGAACCTTCAAGAGCGAGAGGACCCTAGTACTAGTCGGGATTGCGAGTCTTACTCTAGCCACCAGAATTGAAGAAAACCAACCTTACAATAGGTACAAACCATGTTCCATCTTCATTACTCTGACTTCTAGTGTTCATTAGGTAAAATGGTCTCAATAAGAAGATGACTATATGGTTTCCATATACAAATCTTATATGGTCATGTGTGTCAAATATTGGAATCTGTTTCCCAAATGCTTCTGCACACACACATATGACATATCAATAGTTCAATTTTCTTTAGCTCCTCACCTGATACTTTCTCCATTTGATTAGCATCCGGAGAAGGAACTTCTACATCCAGAACCTAAAGTACAGCCGGCATGAAGTGGTGGCAATGGAGTGGCTGGTTCAAGAAGTTCTCAACTTCAAATGCTTCTCACCCACAATCTTTAACTTCTTATGGTAAAATCCTTTATTACTCAATATTTGATTATTTTCTGTTGCAAGACACATACACACACACACACTGAAATATACATATAATTATCATTGATACATCTCAGGTTTTACCTAAAAGCTGCACGAGCCAATCCAGAAGTTGAAAAGAAAGCGAGATCTTTGGCTATAACCTCACTATCCGATCACACTCAACTCTGTTTTTGGCCCTCAACTGTCGCAGCCGGGCTTGTAGTTCTCGCCTGCAGTGAACACAACAAAATCTCAGCATACCAACGAGTCATAAAGGTACCAAACTCTTCATCACTACTTAAAGACTTTTTGATCTCAAAGAACATACAGAACATTCACAATCCAAACCTCCATCTCTCTCTCTCTGCAGGTTCATGTTAGAACAAAAGATAACGACCTGCCTGAATGCGTCAAGGTATTTTTTTCAACACCGCTCCCATCGTATCATACTTCCTTTTCTCCACTAAAAGAGTTAATGGATATATGTTTACATTTGTGTTTCTATATACAGAGCCTGGAATGGTTGCTTGAGCAGTAAGCAATCCACAGGAACAGGTTACACCAAAAACCAAATACAGTATACTCCAATACGAACTCACAGGTTATTATTACCATTTACACAACAAACATTTATAAGGTATATAACAAGCCAATGCCTCTACAGATTTATATGCTTAGTCTCTGGACTTAATTAGCTCTTGTCTCTGCATTACTAATACCAATTATCAGGCCACATTTGTGCTGCCACACACATTCATTGCTTATTTTGTCCAATAAATTACAATCTCATTTTATTAAAACCTTTTTTCCTATTTCTTCTTTAATAAGGTGTGAAAGACTTCTTATATTTTCAGTAATCACTGTCATTTTTATATTGGTTAGAAGATCATTTTTTTGTGTCTCTATAAGATAAATAACCTAGCGTCTGAAAATAAATAAAACATATAATTGGAAGGACTGTACGATTATAAAATATGGTTTTTGGTACAACTACGATTTGAAATGATGACATAATTGCTGATTGTTGCCACCGGAATGATATTCCAATGTTTGAATTCTGGCGGAAAATTTGACAATTCTATGGAATACATCATTTCACATAATCTCTTGTTTATATCTTCTACACTAGTAGCTTGAGATCCTGTTCAATGTGAACTTCGCAGAATTCATTCACTCTTAAGTCTTAACATTAAAATTTCAGATAAGAGCTTGCATATAAAAGTTTAAATTGTTATTTCTCTAGTTTCATTAAAACATATACCACTCAACACATTTTGGGTTATCATTTTAGACATTTTAAAAGATATTCGTTTGAGAAAGATAATAAAACTATAGACAATTGAAAAGGTAATGGCATGAAGTTTTCCGGACCGTTTAAATTGCTTTCTGACGTGGGAATATATCACTACAATTAAAATATGCAAATAATGACTTTTAGTAAGCATCAAAGATGAAATAACAACAAAGCAAAAAACATACAAAAGTAAAATTTAGAATCAAAATATCAAAACAATCACACTCTCAGGGGCCAATTAGATATCTCCCAATCACATTTACACACCAAAACAAACAATCAAACAAGAACTCATTCAATGATACAATGCATAAAAATCAATTTAACGGTAGGCTAATATAGGAATCCGTCAACCATAACGGCCAAGAGCGACGGAGAAGTCGACAGAAACGCCAAAGAGAAGAATGGCTAAGCCGGTGAAGTTAATGAGACGTGACTCAGCGTTTGTGCTCTGACCAAGCATCGTGGCTCTCTGCATGAGTCCGGTAAGTGCTGCGACGATACCCATATAAAATAGAGCCCGACCACCTAAGACGTGCCACGGCATCATCCTTGCTCTTGCCCCTGATGAAGATTGTGGCGCAAGGAATGTGAATGCACCAAGTAGCCACTGTAAAGTTACATCACCACCACAAATTTTCAACAAAGCGATGGTTTAATTAACGTTGAAATCCATGTCTATGAACTGAAATTAACCTGGAGGCCGAGGAGGATGAAAGTGGTGAGGCCGATCCAGGAGTGAAGAGATACCATGTCTTTAAGGTTTAGTTTGTCGTGGAATCTAAAGGCAGCGGAGATTCCGACAATACCTAGAACTAATCCTATTAAGTGAAGCCCACCGTGAACCATTTTCTGTACTTGGTGCGAGGCATATGCCGTTTTGTACGTCATCATCGCTGCACAATCATTGTCAATTGTTGTTTTTATAATTAATTCATGCATAATCACGAATGTAATTTTTTGGAAACCTAAATCATTTTATTGGTTATATTATGTATATGGAAGAAAACTACCATTTAATCATTTTTTTTTTGTTATTTGTTTAAGTCGTGATTGAATTACCTTGGCCGACGAGGAAGAGAAATCCACAGTACATGAGAAATGGGTGCACCTATATATATATATCAACCATTTCCGAACCAAAAAGAGTAATTAGAAAAAATGACAAACTAGTTAAAACATGACCGAACGGTTTGAAGTATATATTTATACACACACAAACTGTAAAGACACAAACTTACATTTAAAATCTTAAGGGGATTGTCCGAGCCATACTCGATGCCTTCGCGGTAATGGAGAAGCCATATGAGCATTAGAACAACGGCTAATATGCCAAAGAAGTGAGCCACAAGCGTTGAAAGCGACGAGTGACGCTTAAAAGGTGTTCGATCTGCTGAGACGTCCATCTGATTTTAGTTTGGTTCTCTTGCTAAACACGATGATGAGTCAAGCAATATTGAGAGAGAACAGGAGAGAAGAGAATGTGCTAGATTATGTATTGCGTATCGGTTCTGTCGGGTACTACGGATGATATCTTAAAGGGTTATTTATACTAATATAATTGATGTGTGAAAACAACCCAAAACAATATATAAATAGGACTGCCTTTAATCAAATTATGAAACATAAAATCATATGCAAGTGTTTAAGCCATATATAAATCTAACTTATAATATCACCGGAAGACATTTATGTTCATCAATATCATTAGAGCTAGGAACATTCTTGGTTATTCTTGGCCCCTAAACTAAATATGTCTCGCCGGCCTTGAAGGACATGATTCACTTGCTTCTATTCAGGACCAGCCCTGGTTCCGGGTTAGGGGAGATTAGGTCCAAACCCCAAA
Source organism: Brassica oleracea var. oleracea (assembly GCF_000695525.1). NCBI lineage: Eukaryota > Viridiplantae > Streptophyta > Magnoliopsida > Brassicales > Brassicaceae > Brassica > Brassica oleracea. The sequence goes on from NC_027755.1 coordinate 37,690,671, forward strand.
CTTCCCCTAGTTAAAAACAAAAATCTAATATATAAGAATTATACTGTAACGCCTCGACCGCCCACGGGTAATGCACCGCCCTCGCCCGTTCTCTCGGTCCGTGGGCCCATCCCGTTCCAGCGATCGGTCCGTTAATTTTTCCAAGACTCGAAATCATTGTTTACTGACCCTGTAATCACCACCCGACCTTTTCCCGTGCTTTGGCCTCACTCGCACGCTATCGCGAGTCACTTCCCGATAGGTCACTCATCCTTTCACTACTCCAGATCAAGCACGCTTAACTCTAGAGTTCTTTCAGGATGTGCTCCGGAAAAGATAAGTCAACTTTGGTGACATAGGTAGCCAAATCAATTCTCTTAAACCTTTTTCATATATCACAACTCAACTCGGATGTTACATATACATGCATATTTGTTTTGATGAACTGAATCGTTCGGTGACCTATAACTAATTAACTATGACCAAAAACATAACTTAGCTCGACTTTGTTATTAGTTTAAGAGTATCACTTATTTATAGAATTTTAAAATTAGTACAACTTGGTCATGCAAGATATTGGCGAACGAATGAATAGCTTGCGTACAAGGGTTAGGAATAAAAATGAATGGGGTTTCTACTTTCTACAACGAAAACAGCTAAGGTTACACACTTTTGGATTTTTTCGTACGTTTGATTCTAATCTCATCTATCTAACTCACTTGGCCCTACCTTCTGTTGCCTTTTTCTAGAACCAACCTTAATTATTTTATGTAAGAAATTATTGATCTTTAAGTTGTATAAAGAGAGAGCCCCAAGACGGAAAATAGAGGAAAGAGATGGGTCCAGTTACTACGTCTAATAAAAGCAATATGTTTATTCTTAAAATGCGAGAGAGGTAGGGAAGAGTTAAAAGATGGAAGAAACAAGGGCTAGTGATCGATTTTTGAGCATAAAGAACGGTGTAATAAATCTTATATAAATTGTAAAATATATAGATGGATTCAAGTTTCAACTAAGGTTGAGGCAAGGCAAGCATCCGCAACCAAAATATAGAAGTCGTTTTCCAGATAATAATGAAAATTTGATGGTTTATATAACAAAACGGCTAAGGATTGGGCACAAACAATAAAAGTTAATTAGGATAAGATAATTGAATTGAACCAGAATTTTAGCTGAGTATTAGTTTGGTTTAGATATATTAAAGAATTTTTTACTCTTTAAAACATTTTTTGTCTTTCAAATTATACAATAGGTCACTTGTTGCTGGAATCACACTTTCTCTTTGTGCAATGTCCTATATGCCCTCAACCCTTCTTAACTAAGCTGTCACTTTCCCTTCTTTAAAAAAAAAACCGATTAATCAGTTTCTGATTTTTGAGTTTTCAAAAACCAACCTATATTCTCTCTCCAACTTTACTTTTTCAGATTCAGATTTACTTTCCCCAATTTGACGGTCCCTTCGATTACTAACCCTAATTCTGTGAACCCTCTTCTTCTTCATCTTCAATTTCTCCATAGAACACCGTGAAACAGAGGTCCGCCGCGAGTTTGATTGTGTAATCTCATCTACACGGACTTGGGAACTCTCGAGAATCCTCCACCGAGATATATATGTACGACAGTCTGGTTCTGTGGTTCTCCCTTGGACGAATCTCTCTATTGTGTTGTGTCTTGATTGGATTCAGCTTAGTTCCTACTGATGAAACCAATTTCCATAGCAAAGGTAAACATTAATCTGATATACGGCGCGTAATTGTCGAAGTTCTCTCCTCAAATACACTCCCAAATTGATTTGTTTTGTTTTGTTTTGTTTTGGAAATTCCGTTCAATAACACAAACCATAAACGAAAAGTTTGAGATGAAATCATGAGGAAGTTGAGAAGTGGGGAGGAAATCAAGAAGGATTTGAGAGTTTGAGACAAGCAAAAGGTGGACTGAGTTCGTTGATTGTCTCTGTTTCTCGAAATCGTGGTAAGATTCTTTTTTTATTTTCTTCACTCGTCATTTTGTGTTCTGAGAAATTGATGTTCTGAAAAATTGAGGAAAACGGGTTTGAGTTTAGTTTGTTTGATGTGTTGTGTGCATTTTCTCCATGAAAATATGAACTATCTTTTGGTAGATATCATTGTATTGTATTGTTTGGTTTTGAAACACGCATGGTTGATTTCTTTGTTTTTGTTTTGTCTAATTTGATGTTCGGTTGTTGTTTCGTCTTTGTATATGTCATCATCTTTGTGTTTCTATGTCACTGTATTTTACTGTGTTT